>NC_034409.1:75101396-75279175 GCF_002078875.1 Numida meleagris
AGGAGAGGAGAGGAGAGGAGAGGAGAGGAGAGGAGAGGAGAGGAGAGGAGGAAAAGGTAGAGGGGACCTACAAAGATCATGTAGTTAACTGCCCAATCACTTCAGGGTTAACAAAAAGTTAAAGAATATTAATAAGGGCATTGTCCAAATGTCCCTTGAACACTGACAGGCATGAGACATGAACCACCTCACTAGGAAGCCTGTTCAACTACCTTCACAGAAAATAAATGTTTCCTACTATCCAGTCTGAACCTCCAGTGTCACGTCTTTGTGCTATTCCTTTGTGTCCTTTCATCTGTTACCAGGGAGAAGCAAATGGCATCTCCCTCTCCATTTCCTTTTGGAAAGTTTTAGAGACCAATAAGGTTGCCTACTTTCATCCAGACCAGACAGCCAGAACTTCCTCAGCTTCTCCTCACAGGACATGCCTTCCAGAATTTTTACCAGCTTTGTTGCCCTCCTTTGCATCCGTTCAAGTATCTTAACATTCCCTCTATACTCTGGAGCACAGAACTGCACACAATATTCAAGATAAGATTGCACCAGAACTAAATATGTCAGAAGAATTGCCTCTTTTGACCATCTGGCTGTGCTGTGTTTAACGTACCCCAAAATGTGGTTTGTCCTTTTGGCAGCCAGGGCACAGTGCTGGCTTATAGTTGAACAATTTCTCCAGAAGGATGCTGTGAGAGAAGGTATCAAATGTCTTATTAAAATCCAGAAAGATTACATTCACTGTCTTCTCTTCATCCACTAAGCCAGTGACCTTATAATAGGAGATAAAATTGCTAAGGCAGGACATTCCCTTGGTAAACTCATGTTGACTATGCCTGATAAAGGCTTTGCTCTTTAAGTATCTTCCAATAGCACCCAGGATAATATCCTTAACTTTTCCAGGGACTGAGGTTAGACTAGCAGGTCTGTTTCCTGGGTATTCTCTCCTGCCCTTACGATTGATCACTGTAACATTGTCTAGGTTCAAGCTTGCAGTGGCCTCCCACAACCTTTGGCAAATTATTGGAAGAGGTCCAGCTATAACATCTATTAACTCCTTCAGCACTCTGGTATGAATCACATCAGGCCCTGTAGGCTTATGAACATAGAGCTCATACAACTGTTTCTTTACAATTTCTGTGGCCACAGTTGGGAAGTCACTGCTTCCCTGGTCATGGTCCTCTAATTCAGAGGACTCAGCAGCCCAAAACCTATTGCTGATACTAAAAGCTGAGGCAAAAAAAAAAAAAAAAGAAAAAGAAAAAAAAAGACATTAAATGCCTCAGCTTTTTACTTATTCTACTATGAATGATACAGAAGGTGATGTTTCCTCTTCTAAGTCATTACAAATCATATCAGCATTGCATACTGCAGCTGACACTGTTTATGTTTTCCATTGGAGAATATACCCTTGAGTAACATTCTGCTGTAACAGCATTTGTTGAACAGTTCAGTAGAAAAGTGGAAATTTCATGGAGACAATCAAGATGTTAAAACTTTAATTTACTCCAAAATTAATGTCTCTCTTTGCAGAGAATGTGGATTTACTGCATATGGTATGCTCTCTCTGCCTGTGTTCTGAGAGAATTTTTACCAAGAATTTTATTCAAAATTATTCGACTCTCACTTCACAAAAAAATTGTTTATCTGTGGTCATTAGCTGAAGCTGAGTAATTCAGACACTGTAGTTATATGCCTTTTCAGGTAGACTTTCTTGCATCCAGCAAACTCAGGGTAAGGACAAAGCATATATTCATCTGACAGCAATAAGCCACGTAAGCATACCTTATATTTTCCACACTATCAGTTGGGTATGGAAGTCTTCATTCTGTCAGGTGCCACAGGAGATTGGAATGTCTCTATGTGCATTTGAGCTTTGAGACAAGTCTATCTTGGAGGAGACTGCATGTTAGGGTGGATATTTTTTTTAGTATACAACCTCTAGAACCTCTGAGAATCTAGTGAGCTAAATATGTAAAGTATTCATGCATACATGAATATGGTGCTTTTACATTGTGAAGTTGTTTTTTCCTAGTAACATACAAGTTTATTTGAAGACACTCTTATCAACTACTGAAAGTAAAGACAAAAAGTTTCCCTCTAAACTTTTTCTGACTACTGAGGCAGGAAGAGGGATTGGCTGTGTGTGTTGGAGAGACGTCACAAGTAATCCTTATCAACTGATTCCCTTCATATCTTTACAGCACAGATGACAGCTCTGCTCTCCTGAGTTCACAAGTTAGTGAGAAGACTTCTAGCTTTTTCCTCTGTGACAGAATCCCTGACTTCCTTCTCTTCTCTATACAGTGTGTTAGCTTTTCCAAGTGTAACACTTATCAATACATTGAAAAGAATAGAGTGGTGGACATGCCATCCAGCTGTCACATGAAAATGTTTAATGACAATTATCTTTCTTATAGCTCTTAGATTCCAGTAGAAGTATGATTCATAAAAATGTGGAATTAAGTGTATTGATGAGTATTTGGCAGATGCTGCAAGCATTTCTTACACATTCAAGATGGTTGTGAACCTAGGAAGATTTCACATAATTACTTGCTAATATCTGTCATGAGGGGACACTGAACTGAAACTTCTATCTTTTAAATTGTGTGAATACTAAGATCTCCCGTAACAATGGGAAGATTGTGAAGATTTGCTTCATAGATAGCTATTCCAGATTCAACCTATGAAAAATATGCATATATATCATGGACTGCATAAAAAAAAAATTGCCAGCTGTACGAGATTAAATTAAATGCCCACTAAACCATGCTCCTAAGTACTACATCTGCCCTTTCCTTAAACACCTCTATGGACAGTGACTCTACCACTTCTCTGGGCAGCTCATTTCAATACCTCACCACTCTTTCTGAGAATAAATTTTTCCTAATATCCAACCTGAACCTCTTCTGGTTCCAAACTGAACACAATACTTGAGGTGCAGCCTCTCCAATGTTGAGTAGAGGGTGATGATCACCTCTTTACTACTACTGACTACACTATTTCTGATACAAACCAGGATGTCCCTGGCCTTCTTGGCCATCTGGGCACAGTGCTGGCTCATGTTCAGCTGGCTGTCAATTTAAACCCCCAAATTCTTTTCCTCCATGCAGCTTTCCAGCCACTCTGCACTTAGCCAATAGCAATGCATGGAGTTTTTGTAACTAAAATCACAGAATCACAGGGATTGGAAAGGACCTCAAGAGATCATTGAGTCCAACCCCCCTGCTAAAGCAGGTACCCTGCAATAGATTGCACAGGTAGGCATCCAGATGAGTCTTGAATATCTCCATAGAAGGAGACTCCACAACCTCTCCGAACAGCCTGTTCCAGTGCTCTGTCACCCTTACTGTAAAGAAGTTCTTCGACATGTTTTTATGGAACTTCCTGTGTTCAAGTTTTAGGCCATTACTCCTTGTCCCATTGCTATGCACTACCAAGAAGAACATGGAAATGCAGGATCTGGCACTTTGTCTTGTTAAAGATCACACAATTGACCTCAGCCCATTGATCCAGCCTGTGCAGATCCCTCTGTAGGGCCTTCCTACCCTCAGGTAGAAAAACACTTCCCCTCAACTTGGTGTCATCTGCAAACATACTGAGAGTGCACTCAAATCCCATGTCCAGATCACCAATAAAGACATTAAACAGGACTGGCCCTGATATTGATCTCTGGGGAGCACAACTCATGGCTGGTCACCAGCTGGATTTAACTCCATTCACCACTGCATTCTGGGCCCACGCCTCCGGCCAGTTTTTTACCCAGCAAAGAGTGTACCTATCCAAGCCATGAGTTGCCAGCTTCTACAGGATAATACTATGGGAGACAGTATCAAAGGCTTTATTAAACTCTAGGTAGATTATATCCACATCCTTTCCTTCATCCACCAGGTGGGTCACGCAGTCATAGAAGGAGATCAATTTGGTCAAGCATGACCTACTTTTCATGAACCCATGCTGGCTAGGCCTGATCCTCTGCTTGTGCCATATGATCACAGTCAAGACAATCTGCTCCATAACCTTCTTTGGTACTGAGGTCAGACTAATAGACCTGTAGTTCCCTGGATCCTCCATCTGACTCTTCTTGTAAATGGATGTCAAATTAGCAAGTCTTCCGTTCTCTGGGATCTTCCCAGTTGACCAAGATTGATGATAAATGATGGAAAGTGGCTTAACAGTCACTTATTTCAGCTCACTCAGTACCCACATGTGGATTCCATCCAGCTCCATGAACTTGTGACAGTCCATGTGGAGTCACTGTTTCCTCCCGAATTGTGAGGAGTTTTTTCTGCTCCCCCTCCCTGTTTTCCAGTTCAGGGGACTGAGTACCCTGAGGGTAACTGGCCTGATTGTTAAAGATAGAAGTAAAGAAGGCTATGAGAACTTAAGTGATAACATTCACAGCCATGTCCTATAAAAGTGGACGATTCTCCTTGGCCCTCCTCTTGATGTTAATATATTTATAAAAACATTTTTTATTATTTTTAACAGTGGTGGCCAGATGAAGTTCTTGCTGGGCTTTTGCCTTTCCAGTTTTCCCGCTGCATACACTAGCAACATCCTTATCCTCTTTCCAAGTTGCCTAACTCTTCTTCCAAAGATTATAAACCTTTTTTTTTCCCAGTCTCAGCAAAAGCTCCCTGTTCTGCCAAGCCAGTCTTCTTCTCTGTCATCTTATGGCACAGGAGGACAGCCTGTTCTTGCACCTTTAATATTTCCTCCTTGAGCAATGCCCATCCCTTCTGGGCCCCTTTGCTCTTCAGGGCAGACTCCCAAAGGATTCTCCCAACCAACGTTCTAAACTGTCCTAAGCCTGACCTCTGGAAATCCAGGGTAGTAGTTTTTCTGACCTCCCTCCTGACTTCACAAAGAATAGAAAACTCAATCATTTTGTGGTCACTACACCCAAGACAGCTTTGAACAACCACATCTCCCACCAGTCCTTCTCTGTTCGTAAACAGCAGACCAAAGCAGGCACTTTCCCTGGTATGCTCTCTTACCAGCTGTGTAAGGAAGTTGTCTTCCACACACTCCAGGAACTAGACTGCTTCCTCTCAGCTGTACTGTATTTCCAGCAGATGCTGGGTAAGTTGACCCATTCTGTAGAAGGTTTTTTCATGTAGAAAGTTTATTACTCACAGAAGACTCTACTTAGTTTTAAAAAATAAACTTGTCCAATTCAAGCTTGCTACCTCAAATGATCACCAATTATACTACCAGTGACCAGTGTGACTTACGGATTAGAGCAACATAAGGAAAATTCTTGTTTATATGAAAGACTGTCTGTCAGAGGTTCATAATAGTACTGGTGATCATCAAAAGCACAAATTGAGTTTTAAAACCTCAGAACACTACAGGATGGTAAGAGTTATTCCTTCAGAGAAGTTTAGGAAGCTGGAGGCAGGATAACCTTAGAACCATGCTGTTTTCCTTTGTCACTGGGAGGTCTGATGGCAGGATAAATTCCTCTTAAATGACCTAAAATTGGATCTGCCAGTCAGGAATCTAGGAGAGTGTACTAAGTGCCCCGTGGGTGACAGAGAGAGAAGATGCTCTCACAGACCCTGAGTCACATATGCACTTTTTTTTTTTAATCATTATTCTTTCATCTACCTTCAGTTCATCAGATATATCTTTATTCAGGAAAAAAAGACAGAGAATTTACTGACACTTCTACTACTAGCATCAGCAGAAAGACTAGGGTTGGAGGAGGCAGGATAAAGATTTATATTATAAAAGACGCTTTATGGTTGCAAATCTTTTTACATATTCGAATCTTGACTGAACCATCCAATCTTGACGTGAAACCATCCCAAGACACCAATGAGGCATCACTTTCTATTCAGAAAAACAAGTCATAGCCTCTGAAACTTTATTTTAAAATGAAGGAGGGTAAGAAAGAACAAAAACTTAATACCTGAATGAACAGACACACTTGGCATGCATCCTCAATAGCAAGCTGTGTGGTTGTTCTGAGGACAAAATAGATGGCTGCCCCTACAGAGAGTTTAGAAAGCTAAAAATGCAGTAAATAAAAATTAAAAAATATATTTTTCAAGGTACAGACTGAGAAACTGAATAAAGAGGCAAATGAAGTGTCTGAGCCCAGCAAGTTGCCAGAGAGACTCAGTTATAATGGAGGTGTGCGTACCAACTCCGTTCTTACTTCTTCACAGTGTACATCACAGAAACGTGTCCTAGCAAACAATTTTCCTTATTTGTTTAAAACAAAGAAAAGCAAGTGATGCGAAAAGCAGTCACTCACCATCAGCCAACAATTTACTCAAGGGCAGCCCCAGCAACATCCTCCTTCAGCAAGTTTTTATTGTTGATTATGGACATCCCTTTGATCAGTTGGTATCAGGTGTCCTGGATGTGTCCCTTCCCATCTTCTTATGCACTCCAGGTTACACTCTGGTGGAGCAGTGTGAGAAACAGAAAAGAAATTATTCGAATGCAAGCACTGTCCAGAAATAGCTAAAATGTTGTTGTGTTATCTACATTGTTTTCATCACAGATCCAAAATTTAGCATCATACAAGCTGCCTTGAAGTAAATTAGCCCAGCCAAAACAAGCATACCTGCAGGTATTGCATTGTGTTTCAGAGGTTAAGGTCTTACCCAGGATTCAGGAGATTTCAGGCTCCAATGTTTGATTCTGTCGTAGTGTGTCATCTTGAGTGGTCTGCTATCTTATCTCTGCATTTGTAAAATTGAGGCTTTTGTATCTGATTAGCAAGGTGACATAATTTTGAAATTAATTAATTTCCTAAGTGACTATAAGGCATTTTTAAGTACTGGAGACTGAAGTAGACAAAGTCAAAAAAAAAAAAAAAATCTAATTAGCAGAGGAAGATTTTATTCCAGACTGATGAAATGGAAATGAATGCTTTTTAGCATACTGCTGTGTAGTTAAATGAGTAAGCTGTGCTTTCATTATTTTCTCTTAATTTCTGTGAAATTACTGCAACATTCTTGTCATGATAGTGTCTTAATTTGTGCAATAAAAAAATTGCTTGTTGTCTTCACAACTGTTGGTTTCTGTTCTTGTTCTGATCTACTGTATCCACTAGATCCACCAGATCTTCTGCAGTCTTGTTGAATGACATCTTCTTCCAATATTTGTGCAGATGTTTATTCAAATCTACAAGCATTTGCCTATATTTTTTGAGTCTGCTTCTCCACTTCGTCAAGATCATTTTGAATTCTGAAGATGTCTTTCAAAAACTTTGTGGTCAATCCCATCCTCATGTTATTTGCAGATTTAATAGTCTCCAGATGCTAAAAAAAAATAAATTTTCTCCTCAAAATTATATTAAAAATGGCAGACTATAAGAATCCTTGGATCAACCCCTCCGGAATCTTCCTCATTCTCTTCTCCCATTTTGATGATGATCTATTTGTATGACTCCACAGGTCTGCATTTTTCAGTGAGTTTTGCATTCAGTTTATAGGACAGCTTTTCCATCTTGCTTATGGGAATATTATTTGCATGTTAAAAAGGCAACAGTGAAACTGTATCACTTTCACATTTACTCCTTAGTCCACAAAGTCTCCTGCTGCAACAAGGAAGAGATTAGACGAGTTTAGCACTATTCCTTACTGACAGCATAGCCAGCTATTTTTAATTTATTCATTTCCTTCCATGCTATTAAGTTTTCTCAATTTGCTTTTTTTCTCTAGAAATTGAAATTAATCTGACCAGTTTACAGTTTCCTGGTATTAAGAACAAAGGCAGTTTGTATATCTTTTTCCAGTCTTTCAGATTCTTCCTCATCTTCAGGGCTTCTCAGGGACTAGTGAAATGAGTCTGACATATCTTCAAACTTCACTAAAAGATTCTTGGTAAATCTTATCAGGATTATCTGAATTAAAAACATCTACTTTTCTAAATATTTTGTAACACATTCTTTCCCTGTTCAACACCTTTGTCTTCTGTCATTGGTGCAAATGACACTAGACATCTGATACTGGTTGATTCTTTAAGGAAACAGATCATATATTTCTTCCACCTTCTGGATATGTCATCTTGGGAATCTGAAGAACTATACTACCATGGGAAATTCTGCCTTGAGTGCATTCCCTTTGCACTACTCCTGTTTTTGTTTTTGTTTTTTTTTTGCTGCTTAGATTCAGATCCTGCATTCTAAGTGCAACTATCTGACTTGAAATCAAATCCCTGTGAGAAGCCTCAGTTGGACTTGCCCCTGTACTTTGAGGAATTGCTTCTAAGCTGGGATCTCATCTTTGATCTCTAAATGAGACATTGCAATTGTGCCCGTGCTTTCATATGTATTCAACTGACCTGGGCACTGATTCTGACCTGTGGATTTGACTTCCTGTCTTGATCTTGGATCTGTCTTGTCTGAAGTACTTTTCTGGCAATCACTGGACTGCTAGCTGAACATAGTTATTACCAAAGAGCTTAGCTGTTCTCCTTACTCACATACTGTGAGACTGCATACCTGACAATGCCATTCCTGTCCTTGCCTGCCTTGCAGTGATGCTAACTTTCTGGCTCAGCTTCCCTTATTCAACAGCCCCTCATGCTGTTTTTATAAACATATGCTTCATCTATAATCATCCCTCTGTCACTCATCAGAACTTGAAGAATGTTGAGTAGCCTTTGAAATGGATGTGCTCCTACTAGCCTCTATAAACAGTGTGTGAGGACATACAATTTATTAATTGCCTTCATGCAGATTAGGGGTTCAGAATGGGCAAATATGTATATGACTTCTATGATGTTGCTGTTGACTCGTGTTTAGACAGACTGGAAGATGTTCCAGAGACCTCCATATCAACTTTTTGCACAATGGACTTAAAATTGGCTGCCTAGCAATCAACTAGGTAAAGAAAGGCTCCACAATGCCACAATGGAGGACCTTCTTCACAGCTGTTAGCACCCAGAACATGGGATGCTGACTCTTGGTGGCAGGCACTAGATCATTGCATTGAACTTGAAGGTGACCTTCCTCCTGTCAAAATTCTGCATTTCCTGCTGGTCCACATAAGTGTACTACACAATACGACTCCAGGAAGTGGAGGGCCATTTTCTGAAGAGTGAACAAATTGTCTGCACGTCAGCATCTAACTGTATCCTTTCCTGGAGAAAAAAGGCTGACTCAGTTTTTTCTAGATGCTTCCTGAGCATGAGTGTAATTGAGAATACAGTAGCAGTAGAGTCAAAAACAGCAGCTAGAATGTCAGCAGTGTCATACAGCTTGTTAGTCAGTTACCAGGCAAGGGTAGGCTATCTCTGGCTTTTGAAATGTGCAGTATTTGTATATGGGTCACTCCAGATGTAACAGCCATGGAAACAAAGGTCTGTAACAGATCACCAGAACGAGAGGTAGTTGCTTGAAACAGCTGCAAGATCTGTAATTTTCTTGTTATTTTTGTAAGCAGTTTGGTGATAATGAAGTCTGTCTAGCTCTGTAGCTGTACAAGTAATTTGTACCATCAAGATGGTACTATAGTATGTTAGTAACTATACTAACAGATATTGTAAATTGTTACATAACTTATTTGAATGTGGAACAGTCTATCTTATGGAAATGTCCTCATCATGGGTGGTATTTACAGTACATGTTAGAAGTAGTATTTACAACTGTTATTTTTCTTAATCTAATGCCTGTACAGCTACAGCTTGATGAATCCAGTAGCCTGGCAGATGCACAGATACCATGGCTGTTTTCCTTAGGTTAGGCTGGTAGTAAGGCAGAGCACATACTTCTTAAACACATACAGAAATACACACAAGTACACACAGTCATGCACACAGTTAACCACACAGATCAGTGCACATGAAAAAGAGTATCTTACTGGTACCCACATAGAAACACTGTACTCATAAAAAGGTAAACAGCACAGATGGTCTGATCCTGACACATACATATGGATCTTTAAATCTTTATCAGTGACATTGACAGTGGGATTGAGTGCATCCTCAGCAAGTTTGCTGATGACACCAAGCTGAGTTGTGTAGTTGATACAATAGAAGGAAGTGATGCTATCTAGAGAATCCTGGACAGGCTGGAGAAGTGGGCCCATGTGAATCTAATGAGGTTCAACAAGGCCAAGTGCAAGATGTTGCACCTGGGTTAGGGCAATCTCAGATATGTGCACAGACTGGGAGCGGAACTCACTAAGAGCAGTCCTGCAGAGAAAGGTTGGAGGTTCTGGTGGATGAAAAGCTGGACATGAGCCAGCAGTGTGCTCTTGCAACCCAGAAGTCCAACTTCATCCTGGGCTGTATTAAAAGAGGAGTGGCCAGCAGGGAGAGGGAGGTGATTGTCCCCCTCTGCACTGCCTCTGTGAGGCCCCATCTGGAGTACTGTATCCAGACCTGGGGCCCCCAGTACAAGAAAGATGTGGAGCTGTTGGAGCATGTCCAGAGAAGGGCCACAAAGATGATCAGAGAATTGGAACACTGGATACTATGAGGAAAAGTTGCTGTGATAGTGGGGTTCGAGCTTGATGATCACTGAGGTCCCTTCCAACCCAAGCCATTCTATGATTCTATGATTCTGTGATTCTATGATAGAGCTGACATTATTCAGTCTGAAGAAAAAAAGGCTCCAGGGGACCTCAATGCAGCCTTCCAGTACTTGAAGGCGATATATAGCAGGAGGGAGACCAACTATCACTGATAGTGATAAGACAAGTGGGAATGGTTTTAAACTAAAAGAAATGAGATTTTGATTAGATATTAGGAGGAAATTTTTCATTTTGAGGGCAGTGAGGAGTTGGAACAGGCTGTCCAGAGAAGCTGTGGATTCCCCATTCCTGGAATCAACATTCCTGGTTCAAGGCCCAGGTGGATGTGGCCCTGGGCAGCCTGATCTAGTGCATGGCAATCTTGTCTATGACAGGGGGATTGGAACTAGTTGATCTTGGAGGTCTCTTCTAACCCAAGACACTCTGTGAGTTTATGACTGATGTCAGTGGGTTTCATAGCAAAGCCAGTGTGGAAATCATCTTACTTTTGATAGCCCCAGGAGTAGACCATTCAGGGTACTCTGCTGGCTCTGTTCAAATTACCAGGATCTCTGTATCTCAAATTATTCCTCTGGTTCTTGGTTCTTTCTCTGCTTATGGTGACCAACCTTCAATCTCATAATCTGATGTATAGGAATCCAGCAGCATAATAAATAATAAATATTCAATTATATCATAGAATCATAGAATTGCTCAGGTTGGAAAAGACCTTCAAGATCATCAAGTCCAACCGCAACCTAACCATACTACCCTAACAACCCACCACTAAATCATGTCCCTGAACATCACATCCAAATGGTTTTTAAACACATTCAGGGATGGTGACTCAATCACCTCCCAGGGGAGCCTATTCCAGCGCGCTGTTTCATTTTCACATGGCAAATGTTTCATTTTTTGTACTCCTTATAATTTATCAGCTAAAAGCATATTAATTTTCAAGTGTTTTGTCAAGCCCTGTGTAAATTTTCCTCTAAATCTTAAACTACAGTGATTTTGTGTACAAGGTAAATATATTGTATATATATAAATATGAAAAAAATTATGTAAATATATTTTCTATGTTTGCGAACTGAAGCTTTAAATATGTCATGGCTTTTTCTCACTTACTCATGGAGTGGTTTGATGTCTTACAAATTGCTTGAAATTGGAGTAACCAACATAAGTAAGAAGTGAAACACAAAACACTAAAAATAATTACCACAAAAAGTAATACCTTGGCTAGTGGCCTCCAAACTGAAGTGTGCACAGTATAAACCATTGAGGTGAAGAAAGAAAATATTGGAATTTTTATTTATATTTATTTTAGGAAGGAAGGAAGGAAGGAAGGAAGGAAGGAAGGAAGGAACATAACAAAAGACAGAAAGTCACATCTCGCTGGGGAAACATATGTCCTTCCTGCCACAGTAGTAATGGTCAGTAAAAGGTACAGACAGCAATATCACAACAAACTAAAATGAATTCCTTTGTTAGCAAATACACAGAAAACATTACTGAAGATTTGAAGCAACAAGTATCAGAACAAATTATACAGTATGGGAGGCTTGCTATTGGAACTAGACAAAAAGTACCAATGTTTCTAACACGTTTCAGCTTCTGGAATTTGCTAGATTCTGTTTCTGTAGTGAAATGCATGAAGGAAAGACCTGACAGGGAAAATATATTCACAAGAGCAAATGAAAATGCCATTTTAACAATGAATGAGAAATATGTGCTCTTTCAAAAGGATGTTATGCTTCGGAGATTTTGTGATTTTCTTGCTGAAAATGTGTCACCCATAACACCTATCATATCTGTACATGTAAGAAACTTGGAAACAGAGTTTTCTGATGCATTTAAAAACCTTCCAAAGGAAAAGTTTCAGTGGGTTTTGAATCCATTTGTCAAAGATATTAAAATGCAATACCATCCAATTAGTAGAAGTGAATAGCATTTTAAGTGCTACAGCACACTACTGTTATTTGATCACTTTCCTTTTTTAATCTATAAGATGTATACTTTCCTTTCAAGAAAAAAAAAACAAAACAGTTTTCATTCTTAAAATTTACTTCTTGTGGTTTGACTAGATGATCTTGGAGGTCTTTCCCAACCTTGGTGATTCTATGACTCTATGATCTGTGCTGTAAGTGTAGTGATGCATATGACGTGACATGGCAGAATTCTGATCTTAACAAAATATTGCTTATTTTGATATGCCATTTCAATAAACAGCTTATATAGAATCATAGAATTATTAAGGTTGGAAAGACCGTTAGATCAGCTAGTCCAGCCATCAACCCATCACCACCATACCACCAAATCATGTCAAGAGCATATCAAAGTGTTCATATAAAAATGAAGCAGCAAGGTACTTTCTCACCAGTCAGGTACAACGTGGGAGCATCCTGTAAGGGTTTAAGTCTAGATGATGCTTTTTTATTCCTGGTTCTTGTTTTGCTTTGGTTTTTCCTCTACTTAATGAAGAAGGGGCTTGGGATCATAATGGACCATCAAATAAACATGAGGGCTTAGTAAGGTCATGTCATCTTCATATTTTATGCATCCACAGAGAGCTGAATGAAAATATGAGGAAAGTGGAGGGGAATGGGTATTACTTCTGTATGTGTCATCAACAATTATCTTAAAGCAGCTACTATAAAAGATAAGAGGTTTGCTCCAAGAGTAGAATCATAGAATCATAGAATCCCTAGAGTTGGAAGGGACCTCTGAAGGCCACCTAGTCCAGCTCCCCTACGATGAACAGGCACACCATAGCTAGATCAGGTTGCCCAGGGCCTTATCCAGCCTCACCTTGAAAGTCTCCAGGGACAAGACATCAACCACATCACTGGGCAACCTGTTCCAGTGCCTCACTGTAAAAGATTTATTCCTTACATCTAACCTAAACCTACCCTCTTCAAGCTTGAAACCATTCCCCCTTGTTCTATCACCACAGATCCCGCTAAAGAGTCTGTCCCTTCTTTCCTGTAGCCCCCCTTTAGATACAGAAAGGCTGCTATCAGGTCACCTCAGAGCCTTCTCTTCTCCAGGCTGAACAGCCCCAGCTCTCTCAGCCTGTTCTCATAGGAGAGGTGCTCCATTCTGTGGATCATTTTTGTGGCCCTTCTCTGGGCCTATTGGCCCACTCCAATAGGTCCATGTCCCTCCTGTACTGAGGACTCCACATCTGGACTCAGTACTTCAGGTGAGGCCTCACCAGTGCAGAGTAGAGGGGCAGGATCACCTCCTTCCACCTGCAGGCCACGCGTCTTTTGATGCAGCCCAGGATACAGTTGGCTTTCTGGGCTGTGAGGGCACACTGCTGGCTCATGTCCAGCTTGCCATCCACCACTACGCCCACATCTTTTTCAGCAGGGCTGCGCTCAATCCTTTCATCCCCCAGCTTGAATTGGTAAAGGGGTTGCCTTGACCCATGTGCAAGATCTTGCATTTGGGTTTGTTGAACCTCATGATGTTCTCCTGGGCTTACTGCTCAAGCCTTTCTAGGTCCCTCTAGATGGCATCACATCACTCTGGTGTGTCAACCACACCACAAATCTGGGCATGATGAGCAATCTTGCTGAGTGTGCACTCAACTCCAGTGTCAATGTCATTAATGAAGATATTAAAGAGTATCGACCCCAGCACCGACCCCTGTGGGACACCACACAAATCTCCACCCAGACAATGAGCCATCGACCACCACTCTCTGGACTCAATCCTGCAGCCAGTTCTTCGTCCATTGAACAGTCCACCCAAGTAATGTCTCCTATTTTATTATGTTGGCCCATGATATCAAGAGTGGGTGTTCGTGGTACAGCAGTAGAGGTTGAACCTTCCCACCAATATTCCATTACATTTTGTTGCCATGGGACAGATGGCAGAAGAGGGGCAGTCTGACGAAATGGTGTCTGATATGGAAGAGTTTAGGAAGGAAAGGTGTGGAACTGAATTCCTCCATGCAGAAAAAAATGGCACCCGTTGACATTCTTTGACACTTGCTGAACACTTATCGAGACCAAATAGTTGAATGTTAACACAATGAGTCAGTGGGTGGTGCATTTCAGCAGTGGTGACAGCAATGTGAAAGACAAACCATGCTCTGGATGGCCATGCAGATTTTTATGAGCGTGGCATGCAGGCTCTTGTTAATCACTGGCAAAAAATGCATAGTTAATGGTGGTAACTATGTTGAAAAATTGTGGTTTGTAGCTGAGAATATGCTCCATTAAGTAGTGTTGTTGTGCTCTTTGTATCTGTTGTAATTTTCATGGAAATAAATAGGAGACAATACTTTCAGAGTTACCTACATTTTTGGAACAGCTCAGAAAAGAACCAAAAGAAAGAAGCACAAAAATCTTCTTCAGAAAAGGTGGGTTTGTTCAGTTTTTCCCAGTGGAAGCTGTCATCTGGCTGGGTCCTGAGTGCCAGGGCAGAGCTGTTGAAGAAGGGATCTTCCATCTTCACAGCTGGAGCTGGCTGATGGGGTGGATGGTAGCAGGGCTGGGAAGCACTCAAATGGGCTTTGGGAAATGGGGATTTGCACATTTCAGAACGAGGAATTCATCAGTGTGTAACTAGTGTCTTGTTCATAAGGAAAACATTTCCTGTGGTTAATTCTCCACGAGAGGGAGCTAGAACTATCTGGAAATGTCAGCAGCGCAGCCTGCCAAACCTTGCAGGCTCTCCTAATCCTTGAAGCACTTGCAGCATCAGCTGCTGCAGGGAATCCGCTGCCCAGAGCCACCGGGAACTATTCTCATCCACTGCAACTGCAAGCAGAAAACAAATTCCCTGCCTTTTTCCCATATACCTGACATGTACTATGCCTATGGTAGTGGGAAGACTCGAATGTCTCACTGCCTTGTTTGAATAATTATCAAAAAATGCAAACCCTTGTCCGCATGTATTGTTGTGCACATCTGAGACAACAGAGGCAGGTGATAAACTGGGGGAGCAAGGGAAGTAGAAATAAAATATGCAGTGCTTCTCTGTGCCATAAAGGGTAGGAACGCTTTCTGCATCACTAAGCTGGATCTGTAAAGCTTTACTTCCTAAAGTCCTACAATCAGTTACTTACTGACTTTTCAATCTGGAACACTGCAAGTTCCATGTTAACGCAAGGAAGAACTTAATCACTGTCAGAGTGATGGAGCACTGGACCAGGTTGCCCAGAGATGTTATGGAGTCTCCTTTTCTGGAGATATTCAAGACCCATCTGGACACCTATCTGTGTGACTTGCTGTAGGGAACCTGCTTTAGCAAAGGAGTTGGACTCATTGATCTCTAGGGGTACCTTCCAACCCCTACAGTTCTGTGATTCTCTGTACTTCTGTGATTAGTATGCAAGAACAACCGATTTACACCGGGGAAGATGCAAATTATTAGCTGAATTTCAGCAAAAACTTGTGCATAAATGGTGAATGGATTTGAAAAATGAGTATCATGATTTAGTACGTGCAGCCAAAGATGCTCTTCTTCCATTTTAGTATTTGTGAGGTATCCTTTTCTATTTTAACAGCCATTAAAACCAAGCATGGAAGTAAACTGAAATTACAGCCACACCTTTGAATCACTGGATCACACAGTGTTAAATGGAGATTCTCAAAAATAATGAACCATATTCAATCACACTGCTCTCACAAGTATTATTAATATTTTAGTGAGAACAATATTTTTTGTATCATTAAGAATTAAAATATTATTTATTTCATCTTCATTTCTATATTTGTATGTTTTACAATGTAAATAAGTACAATATGTACACATTTACAGTGGTACACTTATATCCTTACCACTAAATAACTTTACATATATTGGGAGTTGCATGCTTAAAAAAATTTTGCTGATAGGCATGCTCAGTTAAAAACATTTGGAGACCACTGCCCTAGACAACAATAGATGGTTTTACAATATTTGTAAATTCTAAGTACACAAAGAGGCAGTCTTCAAGAAAATACTTCAAAACTTCTGCTTTGAAATCTGCCTGCATACTCTACAGTACTACATACAGAAATTTCTATGAATTCATTTCTAAAAGTGCTTTGTATTCATTCCTCAGCATCCTATCCTACTTATAAGACATCCTTCTCAAGCTTTATCACTAAACACAAACCTGTTTAATCAAAAGAACCCTTAAAATTTTTCTTTTTATGTCTGGAAAACATTTCAGTTCACTACTTTTAGCAAGTAAGCAGAATTTTTGGCTTTGCCAAAACCTGGCAAAAAGCAGAGTCAGGACCCTGAACTTCAGGAGAGCAAAATTCCAGCTGCTCAAGGAACTGCTGGATGGAATCTCCTGGGAAACAGTCCTTAAGGGCATGGGTACAGAACAGAGCTGGCAGCTCTTTAAGGACACCCTTCTGAGGGAGCAACGGCTCTCCATTCCCCAGCAGAAGTCGAGCAGGGGAGGCAGGTGACTGATGTGGCTGAGCAAGGACCTGTAGCTTAAACTGAAGGAAAAGAGAGAACTGTACAGGAAGTGGAAGCAGGGTTGTGTAGCCTGGGAAGAATATAGGGACAATGTCCGCATGTGTAATATGCGGGATGTGAAAAATAACAAGGGGTTCTACAGGTACACAGGCAAGAGACAGACCAAGGAGAATGTTCCCCCTCTGATAAATGAGGATGGAGAACTGGCTTCCTCAGACACGGAAAAAGCTGAGGTGCTCAATAAGTGCTTTGCTTCAGTCTTCACTAGTGGTCAGGCTCCCCATGTCTGCCAGGACCCTAAACCTCTAGGTGTGAGTGAGAGGAGTGGATTCCATCCCACTGTAACAGTGGAACAAGTCCGAGACCTCCTCACGAAACCGAATGTATGGAAGTCCATGGGGCCAGATGTTATCCATCCCAGGGTTCTGAGAGAGATGGCTGATGTGGTTGCCAAGCTGTTCGCCATCATATTTGAAAAATCATGGCTGTCGGGTGAAATCTCTGGTGACTGGAGAAAGGGAAACATTACTCCCACTTTTAAGAAAGGGAGAAAGGATGACTTGGGGAACTACAGGCCGATGAGCCTCACCTCTGTGCCTGGGAAGATCATGGAGCAGATCTTCCTGGTTACCATGTTAAGGCACATATGAGACGAAGAGGTGATCTGAGACAGCCAGCATGGCTTCACCAAGGGCAGATCCTGCCTGACCAATCTGGTGGCCTTCTATGATGGAGTGACAGTATCAGTGGACAGAGGAAGGGTGACAGATGGACTTCTGCAAAGCCTTTGACATGGTCCCTCACCACATCCTTCTCTCCAAATTGGAGAGGTATGGATTTGAAAGATGGACTGTTCAATGGATTAAGAACTGGTTGGCTGGTCAAAGCCAAGGGGTTGTGATCAACATTTCTGTCTAGGTGGAGGCCAGTCACAAGGGTCAGTCTTGGGACCAGTGCTCTTCAACATCTTTATCAATGACATAGATGATGGAATCGAGTGCACCCTCAGCAAGTTTGCAGACTGCACTAAGCTGAGCGGTGTGGTCAATACACTGGGAGGAAGGGAAGCCATCCATAGGGACCTGGACAGGCTGGAGAAGTGGACCCAAGTGAACCTAATGAGGTTCAACAAGGCCAAATGTAAGGTGTTGCACTTGGGCAGGGACAATCCCAGGTATTTATACAAACTGGGGGAAGAACTTCTTGAGAGCAGCCCTGCAGAGAAGGACTTGGGGATCCAGGTGGACGAGAAGACGGGTATGAGCCAGCAGTGTGTGCTGGCAGCCCGGGAGGCCAACTTCTGGGCTGCATTAAAAAAACAGTGACCAGCAGGGAGAGGGAGGTGGTGGTCCCTCTCTACTCCGCTCTTGTGAGACCCCATCTGGAGTACTGCGTCCAGGCCTAGGGCCCCCAGCACAAGAAAGATGCAGAGCTCTTGGAATGGGTCCAGAGGAGGGTCACCAAGATGATCAGAGGGCTGGAGCACCTCTCCTATGAAGAAAGGTTGAGGGAACTGGGCTTGTTTAGCTTGGAGAAGACCCTGGGGAGACCTCACTGTGGCCTTTCAGTACTTGAAGAGAGTGTATAAACAAGAGGTGGTACGACTGTTTACATGGGTTGATAGTGATAGGACAAGGGGGAATGGTTTTAAACTAAGACAGGGGAGATTGAGGTTAGATATTAGGAGGAAGTTTTTCATGCAGAGGGTGGTGACGCAGTGGAACAGGTTGTCCAAGGAGGTTGTGATGCCCCTTCCCTGGAGGCGTTCAAGGCCAGGCTGGATGTGTCTCTGGGCACCCTGGTCTAGTGGTTGGTGATCCTGCACTCAGCAGGGAGGTTGAAACTTGATGATCTTTGAGATTCTTTTCAACCCAGGCCATTCTATGATTCTATGAAAGTGGAGTACTGTTAACTGCATGATGTTGAGCAAGAGCAATTACACTAGTCTCTTCAAGCAGTTTTTAGAGATTTCAGGAGTTTGTGTACACAATTTAGTTCACTCTATACTTTCTGAATATATCTTACATTTCTTGCATTTTCTGAGACAGAAATGTTTTTTTTTCTACTCTCGCATATGCATATGGGGTGCAATCCTGACATGAAAAAGTATGCAAGCATTTGGTATCTTCTTTCTCTCTCATACATGAATTCAGAGGACTCTGTGAAAACTGGATTACAATATAAACTTAAAAATGCATCTGAGCCCTTTAAAGTCAAATTCTTTTCCTAATATGAAAAGACAGTAACAGAATCCTTACCAAATTTGCATACTTTGAGATAGCAGCTGGGCTGTTAATCATCAAAAGATGTAGAATAAAATAAATATTTATTGACTTCATATGAGAGTTCCTCCTCTGAGATAAATAGGTGATCATGTGATGAGAACATCTAGTTGGGTTTAATATTACTTAGCATGTCTAGAGCTTTCAGGAGCCTATGAAAAGCTGAGTGAAACTCGTGAGTTCTTAAGAGCTGTGATGTCCAGTTTATTTTATTCTTTTTGTCTAGTAATTGCTATAATTGAGTCAGTGATGGGACTTTTAGGAAATGGGACTGTCTTGGCTGTCAGTTCAACTAGTTGCATCAGGAGCAAAATATTGTCCTCTTATGATATGATTATAATCTGTCTGAGTTTATCCAGGTTCTTTTTGCTGTTCTGGATGATGCTGGATTTATTCCTAAGTCTTTTTTGTCAAGCCTCCTATTATAAAGAAAATTTATTTGTAACTGCCAAGATGGTTTTTATATTTCTGAACTCTTCTAGTTTTTGATTTGCTGCCTGTCTTGGTGTCTTCTGTTGTATCAAGGTTGCCAGTTTTACCTAGTCATTCCTCATCTGGCTGAAGCAAAGGATTTCCAGTCTCATGCCCTGGATGCTGATAACATCATCTCTTTTTTCCCTTGCAACCTCTCTTCCTTTCTTCTGGGATAGCAACAACACACACAACAACTTCACTACTCCTTTAACCATGACAAACTCTTCAGAAAGGATAGCGACAAGGAAAACCAATATAATTTTTTTGATCCTTCTCTGTAATGTTGGTATAGCTTTGCCTTTAATAATGTTTCTTTTTTCAAGTATCCTGCTGATTAGATCTCTGTGGAGGCACACCAGACAGATGCAAAATAATGCAACTGGCTTCAGGGATCCCAGCTTAGATGCCCATATTGGTGCCATCAAGTTAGTCTTCTCCTTTCTCCTCCTGTACATTACAAACTGTATTGCTTTGATTCTCATTTTATCTGACACTTTCGTACCTTTAAGCATTGAGGAAGCTATGTGTGTAGTTGTTGTGGCTGCCTGTCCTGCAGGACAATCTATGGTCTTAATCTGGAGCAACCCCAAATTTCGAGAGCTGCCCACTAGCATTTTGCATCACATAAACTGCTGTGTCAGAGCTAGATCCAGTTAAAAGACCATGGGCTAGCCTGCTCTTTCCAGTTTAGATCCAAATCAGTTAAATTGAAGTCACTGTAGTTACGAAATAATAGAAACATGAAAAAGTAGATTATAGCCTCAAACTGGAATCATGAAGAAGCTGAGATGATATTTTGTTTGAATGTGATTCTTATGATAAATAATTTTCTAAGTAAGTTTCCTCCTGTTTTAAAAGACAATTGCCTGTGGAATATAGGTATTGTATTTGTTGTATTTTCTTCAGAAATCACCATTGTTTGTCCGAGCAGAAAAAAACAAGGCTAAGACTCAGGCAATAATGTAACCTCATGAGATGGTTTATGTTCGGGTTTACAAATCAGGTCGTCATTATTTTAGTAGAACAGACATGCTTAAGTACAGCCATGCTCAAATTTAATGTATGAATATGAGACTTGAAGGCAGATTCTGGCAAGTACAGGGGCCTGTTGAGGAACCAATCTGGGAAATGCTTACCAAGTGTTTTTGACTGCTTGTTGATTCTAAAAGTGGAAGATTCGAGTTGATTCAGTAAAGAATGACACAAACCTTTTGGCTTCCTGTGATCATTGAATTGGTAATCAGCATCTGTGTTCCCCCCAAAAAAGATGTGCTAGCAAATTCTCTAAAGTGTATGATTAGGAATAACAGGAAAAAGATTTTTCTTAATATCAAGCTTTTCTGAAAAATGAATTTAAATGTTAGTATTTCATGTTTTGCTATGGATAATTAGCTCCTCAAATTCAGAATCATTGTGGATTTAAAAGAAAACATTTAAATACTTGTCATGAAACTCTTTAAATGCTTCTGGAAATTAGAACATCTCCATAAATTGTCTCACTTTTCACAAAGGTTTGTCCTGTAATACTTTTCTACACAGGGATTCCTTTGGCTTTAGAACTAAATTGCAGTTTCCTTGACAAATCACATATTTGTGAGTCTGAAACACAGCACGTAATTTTTGCACTAGAACTGGAATTTTATGAACTTTTTCAGATGGAGTGAATATTTGGATTTCGTATGTGGCTTGAGTCTTCTGTTGTGATTAACACTGGACTGAGTCCATTCTCTCATATAATATCTGGTTGATGTCTCACAGTCAATATGTTTGAAGTAATTATGTGTATTTTGTGAGTTTGCACTGAAATGTGATTTTTTTAAAAAACTTAAATCCAGATAAAGTTTTTTTGAATCCAGATAAAAAATTATTTTTCTTGTTGTATATCTTCACCTTGCAACATAAACTGGTTGTACAGGTACCAGTAGTGGCTTGCAGGTGGGTTTTGTATCGTATTTAACATAGGTAGTGAGAATTCAAGATTGTGGCAATCACACCATTGTTAGGGAAGCATCCATGAATCACTGTTGTTTCTAGCTTAGCACCATGAAAGCACACTTTCAGAGGTTTGGTCTATCCTCTCTCCCCTCTGTCCTGTCCATTTGCCAGCCTTGGGGAAAGAACCTCTGATCTGTCTGAGAACAGCAACAAGCAAGACATATGAGTATGTTTAACCCATATCATAAAGCAGATATTTTGTCCTGCTCCAAGCCAAGTTATCAGTTATGTAGCTGCTCAGCAGGACATCCTGAACAGGCTCTATCACATCAGTTGCCTTTCTTTTCACTTTTCCACTAATGCCTAAACTGCACAAGCACAAACAAGCTAGTCATGTTACTTAGTAAACATGACATTTGAAAGAGATTCCTGTGTTATTTTTCAAACTCTTCCCTCCCAAGATTTCTTTGCATTGTGTTAAGTAAAAATATTATCTGTGCATCAATATGCATCTTGGAACCTCAGAGGGAAAGTAGATAGAATTACTGGAAGGCAACTTTCTCACAGACTACCTTCTAGTTCTACCTTTCTTTCTGTAATTCTGTAATCAATTAACTTATTGCCATACGCACCTATACTACCTAGGAGTACTGCCAGCTGTATGCAGTAAAGAAAATTGGGAAACAAGATAAGTTCACAGCTCATCCTTTGATAACACTATCTTAATTAGATTATATAAATTATGTAGTGTTGTAGTTATTTTCATGGAGAATCCAAAAAATATCAAAGATTTTCTGAGAAATTGCTGCAGTTTAGTATGAAAAAGGAATGCTAGCACTTGAAAAAAAGTTCTTTTCCCATAGGGAGATTTTTTCTGTGTTTCTGTAAGTTGCTGGTTTAATTAGAAATCTGTCTTTTGGCCTAAAGAGCAACTTCCTCGTAAACTACCATGTGATGTGATTTTGGTTCCCTGAAGGAGAATTATTATACATCTGCAACATGATGCAATCTATATTTTAGCAAGGTCTATGATAAGCCTTGAGATTCCTCTGTAGAAGACAGAATGAAAATTACTGATGTTGTACTACATGGATCTCTGGACTGTTGGATACTGATGATGCAGAAAAGCACTGAACAAAATTATTAAGGAAAGAAATGATAGTCAGAACTTCAATTTTGTGGTAATATCCATATAGTGTATTAAACTAAAATGTAGATCTTTGGTAAATCATAAAATCTTTCATAATGACAAAAAAAAATATATCAGAGTCATTCAGAGAAAAGCAGGCAACGACGTTCATTTGTTTTCTAAATCAGTCTGGCCTCTTTTCCAAGTAATGAAACAGTAATTTGATTGTACTAATTAGCTTAGGCTAAGAAATGCAAAAATGTTCAGTGAAATTGACAGATCACAACAGATACTTCTCTCATTTGCATGCCCATAAATACAGCTGGAGTTTTCGAATCTGAAATGCTGGAAAACATGACACCCTACCAACAGCAATTGGTACAACTCCTTCCTTGCATGCCTTCATGAAATGGACACTGCGTACACACCAGCACATACATGCACGTGTACATATCAACACCCAATCATCTTACGTGATGGTTCTTTGTACCTCTGCCAGCGCACATGAAAATGGAAGGCATAGTTTCAGCATTAAACTGGATAGCTATTTATACCAAAACTTACATCTTTTCAAAACACAGGTTTTCTTCATTAACAATTTGTTTTCTTCCTTCTTCATGTGGCTTAATTTGTGGAACCTTATTTTACTGTTTATTTAGGCAAATTCAAAGGTTCGCTTTGAATTCATCTACTGTCCTTTTACTTACGGAGTGAAACATCTTAAAACAGTATTTTTCTTGCATGAAGGGGGATTAAAATGATGACACACTTAGTTTTTACATTATTTTCCTCTATCCTATGAAGTAGAACTCCTTTCTTTTTTTGACATCTGGAATGCTATACTAAGCTCAGACAGGAAAAATGTAATTTCAGTTATTTCCAAGTTGTTGCAAAGTTTTATGCTGAATGAATATAGATTACATTGTGCACAGTCCATAATGATAGCATATATGTGTTTGTGAAAGCTTAGGAGCAGCTGACATCAGTTCCTCCAAGAATGCTGTAAATTTCTGGCAGCATAAACACAGTAAGGGTACATCTACAAGTATTTCTAATATTCATATTGATTTCTAAACCACTTTTTTAAGGGGCAGAAAAGGAGATCTGAGTAAAAATGACATCTTTCCCACTAAAAATGTTCATTTAAACATAAATTGCCTTCTAGTTTTTGTGTGTGTGTGAAAAGTTGCCCTGAAAGTATGTATTTTGCCAAAACCATTGTCTGCAGAAATCACTTCTTTAAGACTTCTAAATTTAAACTTCTGCATTCATACATAGGTGTTCAGCTTCAAAAACAGAAGTGACAGACATCATATTTAATGGTATAAGAGGAATTAGCTACCAATTCTTTTCCAGCATGGTTTGAACAAAGCCTAAGAAGATCACACTGCATAAGAGTAAGGCTCGAAGTAACTCACATACTCTAAAGGGAAGAAAGAAAGCTGAAAAGGAAAACAAACAAGACACAAATTAAGTGCAGGACAGAAACAGCAAAAGAGTCAGAGCAAAATAGATTATTATATGACTGATTGTGAGTACAAGAGATTAGAAATCAAAAGGAAAATTGTTAATTGGTGGAGATTCTGCTTTTTGTAGTGCTCTGTATTATTTTTTCTCAGCATCTGAGTATGTGTTTCTTCCCTAGTAATGTCAGAGGTAACTGCATGTTTCAACTCCTGAACAGACAGGATTGTCAAAGTCTTCACTGTCTAACATTTTCCATTCAAACAGACACAGGAGAATTAGGACACATTTTATTAGTAACTCATGTCACTTCTCAGTGGATTGGTTCTATTATAGCAAAGCCAGGTCATCTTCTGGAAGAAAAGCAGTGAGGATAACATGTTCATAAATGTCCCAAATGCTTCAATAACAATATAGCCTCTCTTAGGAAGCATGAAAGCAAGAGAAGGGCACTGAATTATAGAAAAGTTTCAAACACCTATGGATTTTTCCTGCTCATTTGAAAAAAAAAATGATTAAAAGTCTGTATTTTTGAGGAAATCACAGGTATTTTTTTGTTCAGGATTTTTAGCAGAGTAGTTTAGCCTTAGAGACACACCATAAATGAGGCAATATTTTATATATTCTTGTGTTCATTGTACACAAACAATTCTTAACTGTTAAGTGGATGACTTGAAAATACACACACACTTTTTAATGCATCCAGTATTTTAATTAATAACTGAATGCAAGACAATCTTTCAAATTGCTTTGAAAATCCTTTGTACAGTTATTATCTAACTGCAAAATTAATTGCTTTTAATAATTTCTTACTGTAGCTGGTATTATAATTTCACCCTATATTTATTTATCTTTTCTGACACTTTGAAGATAATTTCCTAAGTCTGAATAATTTTAGCTTTGGAATTTGTAGGGAAAACTTTTATAAATGATAAAATAAAAGTTTATGTAAACCATTGTAAGTCCTGTAATTTCTTCTGTCAAGGAACACTGTTATGAATTAAACTTTTCAGCATCTCATATCCAAATGTACAGGCACACTGTATCTCTGTGGATTTTTCATGAATTTGTACAAGTCTGCATGAGAACAGTGACTGAGAATTTGAAAATAAGAGGACTGCAGTGACTGCTATTATCTAGTGTAGCTCATCTTTACTAATGGGCTAATCAAACCAATCAAGAACTGTGCTTACACTCTGATTACAGCAATAGCTCAGACATGGCAGGGTTTCAGATATTACAGATAGCTACATATTTAGGAGAAGGTTACAGAGGAATTTACCCAAAAAACAGTTTTACCATTCTCATGTGTGGGCAACATAATGTAAACAGATTTGCTATTCTTGAGGAGTAATTTTTTCCCTTTCACTGACCTGAATTTGTAAAAACTCCGAGGTGCCCATGATCCTGACAGAAATTTGTAGGGCCTCAGCCTGCATAATCATATATGCAAATGATGTGAATTTGGTCTCTTCGTCTGATTATTGTTGCACTTATTCACATTTTTGTGATAGCCAACAGTAATTCGGCCTGAACTGTGGTATTACCAAACATAAAAAGTCATAATTCTGCTGGAAGCAGCAATCACGCTATTTCTGCAAGCCAGAAGAGGACTTAACTCTCACTATTTCCTTGGCTATAATGCTGAAAGAAAGCCAGATACTAAACAGAGGTCCCAAAAGCACTCAAAGAAGCTTGTAAAATTTTCTAGATGCCGTGATGTATTTGAAGTTTATTTGTGCCTAGAACTTCAGTTCTTCAAGTACCAAAAAGTGCTCTATCTTATTTCTTACTTGAATTCTGTAGAGATTAAATAAAACCGAGGTAAAGCAGTACATACATTTCCTATGCATTATGTTTGCCCTGCCCATGCCCAGCATAAATCAATAGAATTGAGCAGCTCCAAAGACTTAATCACAACTGCCTTATTTTCATTCAGTTAGTAGGAGAGAAATGCGGTTCTCCTCCCTTTCCTTGTCTACCATCTAGAATACTTCTTCAAGGGGGACAACCACAATTTAATGTCTTCTTCAACATAACATGCAAAAAAAACATTCTCAGAATTTTCTTAACCTCAGGATATTTACTAACTCTGAAGGGAGTTGACAGAGGAGGAGGTTTTCTCCACTCACTTAGTAGGGATCCTTCATTGTATAACACTAACTGGACATAGCAGAGAACATAATTACCATTAAGTAAGTATCTTGAGCTAGGAGAGCAAAGTCCTTGTTTACAGATCCTTTTCTATCCATGGATTATTAGTTTTACATGAAACATTTGCTGGACAAGAATCCAGTAGGAACTGGGGAAAAAGTAAAACAAAACAAAACACCATAACAGGTGAAACTCTACATGTAGAGATTTAAATTTCTTACTGGGAATGTGATGTCATATTCATGTCTGAGTTACGCACTCTTGGCCTACGTTTTTCAACAGAACAATCCTATGTGTTCTCTGATCTTATTTAGGCTACTGCTTCCCTGTGGGGATCACCTTGTGTTACCAAATCAATTTCTTACAAGAGCCTTGGATATTGATTTTAGATAGCTCTGCTGTACTCCAGGGTATTCAGTTCATCATAGGCTGTTCAGCTGCCATTTACAAAACACATACACAGATAAAAATTAACTGGCACAGCTTGCAGTAATTTATTTCCTGTTCTTTCTGGGCACAAGATGGAATTATACAGAAAGATGATATATCGGTTGACCGCTGAAAGATTTAAATTATACAAATAGGACCTGCAAACAGCTGTTCACTGTAGTTTGCATCTCTGTGTTTACTGTCTGGGCTTCTATAATCAAATCAGTCTTCTAATTAGCAAAGAGAAATAGAAAATAGTTCTGTATCTTTGAGGCTTTCTCAGAGTTCTGGGCTCATTAACTTAAAAGCAGTACTATCATCCTGATTTTAATTTGTTTAATACTTGTATACTTATGATACTTATGTGAGAGGTAGTAAATAAATTAAGAGAATGTGTTGAAAATATATATAAATATTATATATATGTTGTATGTAACATAAAAATATAATAACCTCATAGTTTGCAGTGTCTCTGTGATTACTTCCACAAAGACAAATATATACACCAAATTCTGCTTCTTGACATCTTTCTGTCTTTTTCTTTTATTTTTTTTTTCTTTTTTAACCTGATTTGGACTTCATTAAACTTATTTTGTCCCATAAAGTGGATGGGCATATCCTTCTAGGTTATGATTCACACATGGCAACAAATATAACTGAAGTAAATAAACAGTTCATTACAGAGATGGAAATGAAAAAAAATCAATTATCACATCAGTATAAGCTAGTAACAGCTTTAACTACATTACATCAGTCAGATAGATTTTAAATGATTTGCTAGTATTTCTGAAGAAACTAGGAGAGAGATGGCTAGGATACAAGTATGGAAGGTCAAAGAGTCGGTGTTGAACAGAGAGAGGTTACCTGTATCTGGAAAATCAGAAAAAAAAAAATGAAAGGTAAAATACTTATAAAAGATTTATTAAATCTAGTAAAAATATGAATTATAATTCCAAGATATAGTGGAGCCCAGAACTGCACACAATATTAAAGATGAGTCTGCACCAATATTAAATTTAGCAGGAGAATCATCTCTTTTAACTGGCTGGCTGTGCTGGCCACCAAGGCATACTGCTGTCTCCTGCTAAGCCAGCAGTCACCGGCACCCCCAGGTCCCTGACTGTACCTGTGACTGGCATTTACATGTACTTGTAACATCTGGCATTTTCCCTTGTTGCATTTCACGCAGTTTCTGATTGCCCGATGCTCCAATCTATGTAGGCACCTCTACAAGGCTTTTCATCCCTCCTGAGAGTCAACAGCACCTCCCGGTTTACTATCGTCAGTGAACTTGCTGAGGATGCATTCAACACCTGCATCCAGACCTTGAAAAACATTGTTTTATATTTTTGTGTGTGTTAATTGGTTTTATTTCTATTTTAATTTTTAATATCTTTATCTATTATTGTCAATTAACCCAGGACACAGCATATTTTAACAACAGTTCCTTCTACTCCCGCTGAACTTCTGAATACCTCCTTTTATCCATGTGTGAGTTGTGAAGACAGCTTTGTCTCCAGCACTACAGGGAGTGATGATTACAAACTTCTACCTCACAGGAGACTGTTTCAAGTGAACAAGAACATGAAAGAATATGTGTTTAACTTGATCCCCAGCATGGCCAGCATCAGCAGCCTCATGTTAGTGGCCCTACTGCTCTTCTACGTATGTTGTGCAAACCAGGGGCATGGAGAAATATGTGCATAAACTTTCTGGTGGAATTAAAGACTTGGTCTCAGGACTGTGAATAATTTGTAGGAGGTTCACAACATCCTCTTGAAGATTTTGGCACGTGATCTGTGGCAGCTCACCAAAAATGGAGGCTATGGGCCACACACATAAATGCTGTCAACATTTCAACCCTTTCGCACAAACAGGAAGGACAGAAAACATAACTTGAGATGATAATTTCCTTTTGTATTACTTTCAAGATTGCTGGCATCTGGGGCAGTGGTTGATTATGGTAATGTTCTTTCCTGTTCCTTCTTCACATTAAGACAGACATCTGTCTGGACAGCACCTTAAAGAGATTGGGAGTATTTTATGGGACTTTCCTGATTTTCTGAAACATGTATATCATAACAGCTTATGGCTACCTGAAGTAGCAGTATGTACTGGTTTTGTCTGAGATAAAGTTAAATTTATTCATAGTAGCTGGTATGGTACTGTGTTTTGGATTTAGGATGAGAAAAATGTTGGTAACATGGTTTTAGTTGCTGTTGAGCAGTACTTACACTAGGAGAAGATCTTTCAGCTTCTTGTATCTCTCTGCCAGCAAAGATGCTGGAGTTCACAAGAAAATGAGAGGGGACAGAACCAAGGCAACTGTCCGAAACTGGTCCAAGGAACATTTCATACCATATGGCATCATGTTGGTGTGTTGGCCAAGGGGAGTGCCTGCTGCTCAGGAACTGGCTGGGCATTAGTCAGGGGGTAGTGAGCAATTGCATTGTGCATCACTCCTTCTGTATATTTTTATTCATTATTACTACTACTAATATTTTACCTTCCTTTTCTGACCTATTAAACTGTCTTTATTTCAACCAATGAGTTTTACCTTTCCCAGTTTTTTGTTACTTAATCTGGGGCCTGAAGTGTTGAGATAACAACAGATCTGATTAGAGCATGTTAAAACAAAATGATTATAAACATCATAGTATTTAGTATATATATACATCATAGTATATATATAGTTGCTGATCACCATGTTGAACTTCTATTCTCAGAGTCATCGTGTTTGTTCTCAGAATCGTGCTTTGTTGCACCTTTCTTGCTGTATAGGTTTCCTGCTGTGCCATATATCATCTCTAGGGTCTAGGTTAAGTTTTTCACTTTGTTGCACTGTGTAACACTGGCTTATGATACAACAAAATTACTGGTCATGAGACTGATCTGGTATATATACTTGGAATTGCTGTCATCTCCATACTTTTGGGACCATCTCACAGAGACTATTAATAATTACACACTGTAACTTTTCTCCTTGGGGGGACAATCTATGGGGGAGGTAAGGAGAGACACTTCTTCACCCTCTCTTTCTCCTTCCCCTTCTCCTTCTCCTTCTCTTCCAAGCTCTTGAGAATTTTGAATATTTTTGTGATGTTCAAACCAGCATGTTCCTATTGCTATGAATGTGTTCCAGGTCTTGTTTAAAATTAAACAACTGTTTAAGAATATCCCCACAAGGATATGCCTTGAGGCAGGGAGTGTGGGATGGTATGAGCAGGTACCTAGAACAGTAGACACCTCTAGTGTTTTGGAACTTCACTCTTGAACAAGTGCAGAGTCCTGAAAAACTAATGAAAAATTTGGAAGAAAAATGCTGTCTCTTTGACAGTTCCAGAGAGACACAAATCACTGCAGGCTGCTGGGGCCTGGCCCATGCCTTCCAAGCCCTGCTCAATACTGTTCAGCAGACTCAGGGGGAACAGAAGGCCTCTGGATATGATGATAATGCAGCAGGCCCTGTGGCTGCTCCAACTCCTGCAACAGGCCCTGTGGCTGAACCAGAGAGTGAACCTGTGCTGTTATCCATCTCTCTTATACACAAGACAAAACAATGGTTGAAAAACTCAGCTTGTTTAGTAAGTGAAGAAACTCTGACTGAAAAGGGGAAGGAGGAAGAAGATAATGCAGAAAACTACAGCAAGTAGGGACATAACAAGAACAGGAGGAGGAGAAGAAGAAGTAGGTAACATAAAAGAGGCAGTAACCATTCTGAGCCCTTAACCCTAAAGAGATCTACAAGATATATGAAAAGATTTCAGCTTATACTTGAGCATTTCCAAAAAAGACATTTTTGTCAAATCTCCATATATTTTTTAAAACATGCTTTCCTTGAGTCATTGCTTTTAGAGACATACTCTTGTTAGAAAATTTCTGACTGCTTTTCCTTAAAAAGAATTTGAGTTCACCAGAGAGCAGCAGAATGTATGACTTGCTTTTGGAAGTTATTGAAAAATACTTTAATAAGGATTCACAAAAGCAAATAACTCCAGATAACATCATTTTAAATGTTTGTTTAAGCCATCGTCAGTTTGAGATACAGAGATTAATCCTTCTCAAAGCTCATGTTTAATTTAACCACAGGATACATTTAGTTTCTGTGAAACTCAAAATCTCTCCAGCACAACCTGAGTAAGGAAGAAGGTGGTTTCCTTCCTAACTGCTCATTTTCCTTCAGATGCCTCCAGCTTTACTTCAGTGTTAACTATATTAGCTCATTCTCTCAGAAAATATCTATCTTTTGTTTAAAGATAACAACAGTTCAAAGACACACAGACTGTTAGAACCCAAAATCAAGATTTGTAGCAGCCTGTGTTAACTTAGAACCACAAGATATGTGTTTAGCTGTGTTTATCTTTCTCATTCACTTTCACAGATGTGTGAGAGCAAAATTCTAAAGACCTAGAGGTTTTTATTATTTTGTACAGCCTTCTGAACAAAAGGATCTGTATTTTGATTAAATCCATTTAATAGTACTATAGGACAAATATATGAGTTGGCTTTTTTGGTTTGTCTGGTTCGTTAGTTCTTTACCTGTAAGTCTGGTTATTTGAAACTTTACCAGAAGCTCTTACTGATAACCCTGTCTGATAAGGAGATAATACAGTGGCTTTTTCTGAATGCTACAGAGCAAGCAGCAATCGCCACAGTGTTGGGGCAGCAGCCCCTCCACCTGCCTACCTTTCACGTGATGATGAGGCTAATAGGGGTCAGTAGCAAAGGTGCAGCAATAGCAGCTCCAGTATGACGGCCACTGAAATGCTGCCTGGCTTGTCTAGGTGGAGAATGGCAAATTGGTGACAAGTTGCTATGCTTTGTCAGTCTTAATTGGAAAACTCTGTACCTCTGGAGTCAGAAGTGTAGAAAACAGTTCTAGAGGGATACAGATCCTGCCATGCGAGGAGAACATTGTGTCATCATGTGGTAGAGGGTATTAAAATAATCAGACAGGAGCTGTTTACCTCCTAATTATGTTGTAGTAAGCAGCACATATTTCAGTTCCGAGTTTTAAGGTGCAGCAACCAAAACATTGGTATAAATTTCACTTAAATATAACAAAACTGGGTCCAGACGTTGGAGCTAAGTATTAACACTGCAAGCTGAAATCTTGAGATAGAAGAGCATTTTGTGGGACGTGCGCTGGCTTAAAGCTCTGCTCAGATACTTCATTTCTGACATAAAAGTCCCTGTAGGTGAATTTGCAAGCTGTGCCTATGTGTGCAAAGGGGAAAACAGTAGCCAGAAATCAGGAAATCAAAGAAAGGAGAGGTAGGTGCTGAGAGGCAGCATGGAAAAGTCTCCCAGGGATATGTAAGGCCTGGAGACTTGCAGTCTTGTGAATCCACAAGAACAGATAAATTCAGAATATTTGGAGTCTGACAGATTAGTTGGGACCACTCAGCACATAATTGTCTCAACCGTGGATTTTACATCCTAGACCACATCCTAGGGTGCCATGACTGCTATGAACAAAGAAAAAAAATGTATACACACTTGTGGAAAAACGAGTCCTCGAGGGTCTTTCTGAGCATCAATTAGGAGCCTCTGATAAAATAGCTCTCTCTTTCTGGGATAAGCTTCCCAGATCTTGGCCTAAACAGGGAAATATTAATGAGTGTCTATGTCTTGATTCTAGGAATAACAGTTTAAATAGTAAAATATGATCTAACAGGCATTGATTACAATATTTTTCACTCCTGTCTCAAGCCAGTATGAGGAAAAACTGCAGTTCTACCAGTGAAACCACCCTGTTCTTCATTGACTTTTCAGAGTTGACACAAATTTATTAGTAGCTCTCTATCTGAATGCCATCTGTATCTTGCTTGATCAGTAAATGTTTTACAAATACTTCACATTCCCCCTTCACTGAACTGCCTCTCTTGCATTTGGTTTGTGACAATGTATGGAAATTTTGCATCTTCACAGGGCAAAGTTCATTGTCAAGTGTGGCATGAAAATGCTACGTAGTCTCTACAGGGAAAGTTATTTTTGTTTTCTCCACAGAGATACGTTCCTGCTCTTGTTTAACTCTGCCATATATTTATATTTTCCTTACTGCTTTGCAAGTCGGAAAACAGTGGGCTCTGTCCACTCCTGAATTTTTGCTTCTCCCAGTAAGGAGAACTGAATCAGGACCAGATTTTCTGGCAGAGTAACCAAGAAGTAATCCTTAACCAGAAAGTATCCCTAGAGCTGCCAATAGGAGCCCTTGAAAGAAAGAATAGCATTCATTCATATTAGTATCCTTATACATGTCATGATCATGATAATAGCTCTGCTATTATCTCTCAGCATAACTGGCTCAACTCAACTCTGTCAACTGGCTTAAGGTCCTCCAGAGTTTGCTTTCCTCAAAATGAGATAAGCTTTCTGATTGTGCCAATAAGAAAACAACAAAAAGTCCCATTAAGTAGTCTGTTCATATCTGGTTATCTGCTTGACTAATTTACCATGTGTTTACAGTGAAGGTGCATACCTGACCACAGAAACTCCAATTGTAAGTGTATGAGTATAGATGACAAAGGTTCCTGGTGCATAACTTGGCAGATGGGATTCAGTATAGCACAATAGTTATGGAGTTAACCTGGCTTCAAGTATGCTATGCCAGAGTAGGAAGCATACATGATGAACTGGTAGCTTTATTTGTCATCAGACTACATCACAGCCAAGAGTGCTGCTTGAGAGGCAATATGTCTTGAAGCATCCTCTTTGGCAATGTGTTGCTTTAACATCAGTGGGTAAGAACCACTGTCTCACTCCTGTTTCTTAACAAAACAGATAATAAGTTTTTCAGAACTGCCCCCTTTCCCAGACAATAAGGCGTTCCTCAATTTCTTGTTTCATCAATAGTATCTTCAGAATGTCTCCAGTTGTTAGGATGCCACCTGCATCCCAGAAGGATTCCCCTGGTTCCCAGGACAAGCTACTAGGTCAAAAACCTAGCTCCTAGACCTGGTTCCCAGGGTGGCAGTCACTTTCTCCTGTAAGTATTTAGTAGCCATTTTATGTCAATATTTTCTCAGTATAGTCAAGCTAGCTCTGTAGTAACTCCCACAGAAATATGAAAATATTATACAAAGAGAAATATGCCATATCCAGGTCAAGTGAGAATATACCCTCAAAGTTTTTCATTAAATGTTACTAGGTATATGTAGCAGAAATGCTAAGTCACAGCTTGAAACAGTGATTGAGCACCTGGTAGTAAGGCAGGGGAGCTCAGGTGCATGCAATACATCTGAGTGACTGGAACTTCCCAGACCTAATTTAAGGGTTGGCAGGTAAGAAAAAGATATCTTGCTAGAGATATTCTCTCCCCCACCCCCATGAAATTCTCCTCGGGGATGAGGAAACTCATCTTACAACAAGCATGTCCCAACCAGTATGGCACGCTAGCATCCATAATAAACCTTTTGGTAGTTTCAGAGGCCATTGTTCAACAAGCTGCCCAGCTGGTGGCTGGTCTAGGAGAAACAGAGCACCTTTGGACCAAGTGCAATATCCAGACATTGGAAGGGAAGGAGGTTCTCCCTTTATCTAAAACTAGGAGACCCACTCCATGGACTTCTCAATTGGGATCCATATACGTATCCCAAAAACAGATGTTTAATGATTTCATCCAGGCTGGGGTTCAATTTTCAAAAATTAATCACCAGCCCAATCATGTATTTCTCCAGCTATAGAGGCAGCTGGAGGAAAATCAAAAACTTCAAAACACCCTCAAAAAATTAGGGGTAAGAATTATTGAACAAGTACCAGTGAGAACATGGAACTTGGAATATTTAATAGTTCCTAACAAAAGGAAAAGACCTCCTCAAGTGATCTGAGCCACCTGGGGAAAAAGAATTGGCAATTGTGCAGTTATTTGCCTGACTGGGGATGCCAGCCCCCTGCACCTAGAGCCCCCAGATAAGACCAGAGGCCCTATGTTGAATTGACTGTTTTTTGGTCCTGGAAGAACACACAGCATGTGATGACATTAGTAGACATGGGTGCAGAAACCTTGATATTCATGGCGATCCAACTAAATTGCATGGAGATAGGGTTATGACTGATGGTTCTGAGGACAGACCATCCCCATAACACATATATTGTTGAAGTTGGGAGTTGGACATCCCCACATCTCCCAGCCTGGGAGTATATGTTGTCTATAGCCCCAGTCCCAGAGTAGTGCAGGTGATATTAAGAGGCCATGCAAAATATGAGCCTATTTGCCTGCCAGAGCCATGCCAGATTACTAATACTGAACTATATAGACTCCCAGGGGAACAAGAGGAAATCTCAAGAACAGTGCAAGAACTAGAAAAAGTAGGAATCATAAGACCTGCACGTAACCCATTAATTCCTCTGTATGGCCAGTATGAAAGGTAGCACATGGAGAATGACAGTGGATCACAGAGAATTAAATAAGGTCATGCTGCCCATTCATGCAGCTGTATCTGATATTCCCTCCCTGATGGACACATTGAGTAGGGAGATAGAAACCTACCATTGTGTTCTAGACTTGGCAAATGCATTCTTCAGTATTCCTATCAATGGAGAATTGCAAGATCAATTTGCATTTATGTGGGGAGGCAGCCAGTGGACCTTTCAGGTTCTGCTGCAAGGGTATGTGCATTCACCTACATACTGTCATAACTTAGTGGCGTGTGACCTAGCAGATTGTAATAGTCCTAATTACATCAAACTGTACCACTATACTGACAATCTTATGTTGATGTCTGACTCACTGGAGGCATTAGAGAAGGCAGTAGATACACTGACTACCCATTTACAAGAGAAAGGGCGGGCTGTAAACCCACAGAAGGTGCAAGAACCAAGCCTGTCAGTGAAGTTCCTGGGTGTAGTTTAGTCAGGAAAGACCAAAGAACTACACAGAGTGATAATAGACAACGTTCAGGCATTCCCAGTCCCTACTGCGTCAAGGCAGCTGCAAGGATTTGGGGGTATATTGGGATACTGGTGTTCCTTTATACCCCATCTAGTGCAGATGCTGAGGCCTTCACACCAACTCACAAAGAAAGGCCAAAAATGGGACTGAGGAAGAATGGAACAAGAGGCCTTCCAGCAAGCAAAACTAGCTGTTAAACAGGTCCAGGCACTGGGTGTATTTGATCCCACCCTTCAAGCTGAACTAGATGTGCAAATAACTCAGGACAGGTTCAGCTGGGGCTTATGGCAGTGCCAGAATTCCGTTTGAAACCCAGCTGGGTTCTAGTCTTGGGTCTGGCATGGAGCAGAAGAGAGGTACAGTATGATTGAAAAACAGTTATTGGCTGCCTAGTCTGCGTTACAGGCAGTAGAGCCAAAAACCCAAACAGCTGAAGCTACAGTTAAGATGACCTTGCCAATTCAGGGGTGGGTGAAAGATCTGACCCACCTTTCTAAGACAGACATGGTCCAAGCACAGATGGTGGCATGATGGGTTGCCTGTCTCCTCCAGAGGAGTAGTTTGTCTTCATCACCCTTGAAAGAAGGGGTTCAGAAGATCTTAGGCCCAGTGATGTACCACAGTGACATGCCGGAAGAGACAGTGGTCACTCCACTGGAGAAGAGTCCCATTCAGGAAGGGAAATATCCTATTCCTGAAGATGCCTCGTATACGGGTCAGTCCAGCAAGGTGACCTGAGCAAGTGGAGAGCAGTGGTATACCATCCCTCCACTGAAACAATCTGGTTTGAAGAGGGAGATGGTCAGAGTAGCCAATGGGCAGAACTGTGAGCCGTGTGGATGGTTATAACCAAGGAACCTGGTGATGGTATACTATCTGCACAGATAGCTGGGCTGTATCTTGGAGGCTCACTCTTTGGATTGCACAGTGGGCCACCCAGGAATGGACTATTCACGCCCAACCAAACTGGGGCAGAGATGTGTGGTTAGACACACAGAATGTGGTTAAACACGGGACTGTACATGTCTACCACGTTTCTGGCCACCAACCCCTACAGCCACTGTGCAGTGATGAAGCCAACACACTGGCTCAAGTCTGATGGATTGAGGATTCATCATCTGAGAACATCACCTGCTGGATACATCAGAAGTTGTGGCATGCTCGACAAAAGACAGTGTGGGCAGCTGCTAAAGCATGGGGGCTGCCCATACAACTGTCTGACATTGTCCAGGCATGCCGAGATTGCAATGCTTGCTCCAAGATGAGACCAAGACCATTGCTCAAAACAACAGCCCATCTTGCTAGAGGATACAGTCCTCTCCAGCAATGGCAAGTTGATTACATTGGGCCCCTCCCTCAGTCTAAGGAGGGCGAGATATGCCCTGATCTGCATTGACACAGCAAGTGGGCTAATGCAGGCCTATCCAGTGCCAAGAGCAAACCAGGCATATGCCATCAAGGCACTCACCAAGTTGATAGCTGCCTACGGGACACCTCAAGTCATTGAGAGTGACCAAGGAACTCATTTCACTGGCACAATGGTACAGCACTGGGCTGAAGTAAACAACATTGAGTGGTGATTCCACTTGCCATATAATCCAATGGGGGCAGGCCTTACTGAACACTATAACGGTATTCTTAAGACTGCCCTGAAGACAGACTCTCAGTCCCTGCAGGGGTGGACAAAGCGACTCTAAGAAACCCTGTGGGACCTGAATGAAAGGCCTAGAGATGGCAGTCTCTGTGCCCTGAATATGCTACAGACAACATGGGCCTCCCTGCTTAGGATCCAAATTATGGGCACCAATAATTGGGTAAGATTCCAAATTGACAATGAAAATAATCTTCTGCTCCCTGCCCCCTGAGAACCTAGAACCAGGTACCCATAAAATATAACGGCCTTGGAAGGTGCAAGTAGGGCCAAAGTGGTGTGGCCTACTTTCACCTTGGGGGAGATTATTGGAGGCTGGGAGATCAGTAGTCCGCCTGGTAGTAGGTACACAGCCTGCAGACATTGCAATCAAGACTCCAGTTTTCATCACTAAGGGGAGCTTAATTGTATCCCTATGGTAAATCACCCTCCCTCCCCCCTTTGGTACCCAATATAGTTATGCAGTCTCAGATATCAGGGCAAAGGGTATGGTACAGACAGCTGCGACATGCTCCAGTGCCGGAAAGACAGGAAGTCCTGTGATTTGTCCTAAGGGAGATGGTCTTTCAAAAGCTTCTGCCCATACAGTTCTCAGATTTTAACTGCGTAAGGAAACCCTGAACAATCCTCACCACAAAGACAGAGTGGGTGTCATTTATTATTCACAACACTACTACCAGCAATAAATTCCTCTTGGATTTTTATGAGAGTACAGTTGCTCCCAAGGAGATTGATGAGTTACAAACGTAGGAATTTTCTTTCACTTTTTCATTCCGAAGCAATTTATAAAAAGACTAGTGTTCTGCACTTTCATATTGCTTTATCAGTTGAGAAATAACCATTTTACGTATTGCTTTGCTTGTACCACATGTTGATGCCAATAGTGAAATGACGGTATCGATAGTGACATTAGAAATGCAGACATTCCGCATATATGGTCACAGGTACAATTTTCAAATTTTATTGGAGGTTTTGGTTCTTTCAGACTTGAGATTATCTGTTGATAAGGTCTAAAAAGGTGAACAATATTTCTATTGGTTCTTTCATATAGCTCATGCTAGGGTATGAACCTATATATTTCCTCCTACGTAGCTATCTGTGAAGCAGAGAGAAACGTATGCAGAGTTTTGTCTATATAGTGCCTAACAGAGAAGTTTAATCTGGCCACAGTAAGGGTGGCAATGAAAGGATATCTTTCAACTCTAGTGTCGTGGCTCCTCCTCACCATTCAGATTTCCCTGGGTAAGTACATCAATTTGCATAAGACACTCAGCTAGGAAGAGAATGTAAATTCAGTATAAATGAGTTGTTATTCCATTAGTCCGTAAGACAAAATGTCAACAAGGTGTTTAAATACATTTCTATCTTTAATTCAGTCTCCTTGGTGATTCTGCCAGAAAGAAGAATAAGCTACTTGTAAGAGTTCTATATTTTATTGAGACATCAGTCACCAGCCAATTTTACTGAATTCAAGTCCAAGCTTAGTGAACTGGTGACATGTAATGGAAGTCTACTGGGTATTTTTACTACTGTCTTGCCTCCTCTCTTGAGCTCTGTGTAGATGGAGTGAATAACTCTCGGTCTTTATTCAAATCCAGTTAAAATGATGTTGCTGTGTGCAGTTGAACTAGGTAATATCGTCCCCTCAGTTGTTCCTGTGCATTTGAATTTTACTGCTACTTGTGTCCATGCTGTTGTAGAACTACGTGTATATATTTGAAACTAACAGTAAGAACCAGATTTTGGGGTCCACATTTTTGTCTCTATACACATGGAATTGGTAATATGGCATTGTGACTGAGAGTTGCATCCCTGTATGATGAAAATAAGACTTCATGGTTGATACTTTCTTTAATGTAGCAGAGCCCTAGTCTCAGAGGCTCCCACATGTTGTGTGGATGCAAACAGATGGGAAGAAGAAGCATGGGACTTTCTGTGTAAAGGAGTGTGAATAGCAATATCAAACACTTTTATTTAGACATCTCTGTAGCAGAACAGTACTAAAGAGAATAAGTTATCTGCCAACTTCTTTATAATAAGAGGAAGCAGTAACAGAGTGACTAACAACATAGATGGGAGTAGCTTTACCTTGACACTCCATCATCAGTGCCTATGACACACAAATCTGCTCTGGCCATACTTGCTCACTCTATGCTACCACAGCCCCCGTCTGTCCCCAGGGAGTTTGCAGAGTGCAAACAGTGTCAGAGGCACAGACATAAGAAGTGAGTTGAAATCTTGACACACACATAGGACCTGGGAACAGGGCTGCATGCCTCATTCTTGATGCCCCTGGCCTGTGAGGGGAGCCAGGTCTTCAGCGGGAACAAGCCCAAATCTTGCACCTTTTACCCAAGCAGAACCTGCTGTGACTAGTACCACTGAATTAAATGAGGTCCTTGTTAGGATATGCTGTGAAGTGTGAACAAAGACAATATTATGTCTGTAGGTATCATTAAAAAAATCACACTAGATTGATTTCAACATATGACAGTTTCAATTAGAGTATATTAAAATTGTTGGGTATGTTATGCATAGCTTTGCTTCTGCATGCAGCCTTGCATTCTGTCATGTGTTGAAAACAGTATGTCAGATTACTTAAGTATTCAAGTGCAGAAAAACAGATCAATCAATTGAGGATCTGTTTGTTTTAGACCAGAATGTCACTAATGGAAATAGGTTATCTCATTCCCTTAATAATGAATTATGATTTTAACTTGAAAATGATTTCTTTATTAAATGTATACATTTTTAAATATGTCTCAAGTACAAAGGCTTTTTGTAGTTCTCAAAAGCTTGTGCTACGTATTTGAGAGAATTTTACTCAGGACATTTGAGAAGACAGTTTGCACAAAAATATTTTTAGATGTTGCTACTTGTCATCCACTTGAATAATCTCCTTTAAACTCTTCACATTTCTGAATCCAAATGACAGACAGGAAACTGGGAGGAAGTGCATCAGTATTAGCGCAGAAGTAAAACCTTTGCCTCTGTACAAGACCAATTCTATGTCATTGTGATATTGCCTGTCTCTGATGAACCAGGAGACAATCAGACTATATGCAGATGGAGACAGAATTGCATTTTAGTTGACTACTGCTAGCAGCTTGCTTTGAAAAGAGATTATGATTAGTTGCTGAAGGAAGTAGCTTTATCAATTTCTGCATTAGCACTGCCGTGGGGAATTGAGTGGAATTAGACTTGTTTTAAAATAAAAAGCAAAATGATTTATTTCTGTTTCACAATGTCAAATGACAGTAAGAAGTGCGATATGTAGGAACATCTCCCTGCTTTGAGGAAGAGAGAGAATGTGACACTTTCCAATCTGTCAGCGGTTTACAGGCGTTCGGCCCGGTTCCATGATGAAGGGGATGGGGGACGCATGGGCCCACACCCCGGGAAAAGGGAAAAGGGAAAAAAGGGTAAGGAGATGGCCCTGAGAGCAAAGAACAGCGGCAACAATCTGAGGAGAAACAAACTAATTTACTAAATAAGATATCGGAATGCAAAACAACACACTATAATACAATATAATTACAATTTAAGCTGATAAATCCAAAATAGAGAATGTCCTAAAATCAAGGTAGGCCTTACTCTACTACCAACAATAAGACGGCTGGAGAGCGAGGTGCTGCCAGAACGAGAGACGGGCGGAAAGAAGGGACGAGGTCTCGTGATCTGCAAGTTTTTATCTTTTCCCTCCGGCTGGAAAATGGTAACAGAGGAGCAAAGTACCGTGGGGACTGTAGTAGTCCTTCTCTTCTGAGAACCAGGTACATACACTACATGATGTTATGATGTGGAATACCAATAACCAAAAATCATAAAACCATGACACAATCCATACTGTTTTGAGCACTCTTCCAGGAAAACCTGAGGCTCTTATTACAATTTAATTATCTTTTGTTGCTTATCAAATACTACAATTGATAGGAGATAAGCTCTGAGAGGTGTCTTTCTAGACTATTTGCAAGATGTGCACAAACACACTGTTTTCTGTTCATGTCAGTGGTCAGGGCAGGTTTCTCTTGGTACCTGATCGAATTCACTGATGTTTGGCTGACACTGAGGGGCCAAGCCAGGCTGCACTGCAAGATGTGCTGAGCTCCAGGCAGCCTGTAGGCTGCGAATTGGACATGCCTGATCTTCTCACTGGGTAGTCCAGCCTGATATTCATTAGCAGTCACACACTAACTTGCAGAACCCTCATTCATTTCAGTTGCTGGTATCAGAGACGTGGACCTCTATGACCTGTGGTCCAGCACCAGCTGGTACTTTGACTTCCATACACACAGATGCACAGAATAGTGTGTGAAGATATAACAGATGGTGCAGGTCATAGCTAGACAAGTCTACTGAGCAGCAGCCTATGGTGCAGGTCATAGCTAGACAAGTCTACTGAGCAGCAGCCTATTTGTCCCTTTTGTCCATTTATCCGTTTTCCTATACTTTCTCCTTCCCAGGCAACCTTGATCCTTCCTTTCTCCACTTTTGATTATTCTCCTAAATATCCCAATCTGTGCTATCTCTGGGTACTTTTCTCTTGTATCCCATACAGTGTCCCATACCCTGGGATAGTCTTAGGAAGTGCCACAGCAGGAGACTTTTTCTCTAACTGGATTATGAGGGTTGCCTCACCTGCCATTGTTTCTCTGTGCTCTTTTGTGTGGGGAGATTAACTTTCTAACACAAAACCTAACAAAATGAATGCCATCTTTATTGTTTCAATTCAACAGTAACTGTTGTTAATGGAATTTGGCAGGAGGTATCTTTATTTTTTGTTTCACTGTTTGTTTTCAGAGCTATATACGCTAAATTACTGTTTACTGGGATTCAGAGTATTAACTCAATGCTTTTTAGTCAAGCAAATACAAATCTTTCTGCAAGCAAAGAATTTTTTTAAGGAAAAGTTATTCCAAAACTCTTCCCTTAAAACTTCTGATTGGGGAAAAAAAAAACAATTCCTGAAGAGTTTTTTTCTTTTCATGTAATTATGTACTAGACTACCCACTTTTGTTTTTCCAGTGTCTTTGTAAAATACAACTCAAATCTGTTTTCCTGTTTTCTGAGCTCTAGCTTAACTTTCTATGAATTGCTTCTATGTCCCATCATCATTCATGCATTTGAATGTAATAAAATTCTTCCTGTGTTTTCTTGACCTTAAGTCCTTGTTCCAGACTTCTGTATAGTAACTGAAGATTTTATAGTAGTACCCTAACATAATAAAGCAAGAAAACCTCACGTGCACCTTCCCTCTTCTGTCAGACTCTTTATATCATCTGCTCTGTGATGAGTGCAATGTTATTGCATGGAACCTTTTGTAAAAGAATTGAAATATTAGTGGAATTTCCATGTTAGTGGAGAGAAGCAGGCTTGGAAACAGAGGATCACAGAGTAACAGGCACTGGAAACAGAGCAGAAAAGGAAAAGAGGATTCTTTGAGGATCAGTCTTACATCAAGAGAGGGTGGGGCATGAGGAACAACATGAAGCCATACTCGTCCATCTTCTGCTTATCCTGCTGCTTTTCCCAAAGCAGGTCATCAGCCCTTGATGACATCCTCATGAGACAGCATGAGACATCCTCTCCTTGTCACATACCCCTGACCAGGGGACCCATGTCTATGGCAGGGTTGTAGGAAAAGAATAGAGAGGCTAGGGACGCTTAGTTGCAAATAATAGTTTGTCTGAGAGGAAGAAACTGAGGAAGAACAATAAAAAGAAAGGAGGAGCTTCTACTGAAGCCCTTGTGAGACACAAGCCAGGGCCATTACTTATCATTTCCCATCTCTGATATGTCAGGAGGAGAGAAAGCTTGCATGTCATTAGAAATAACTTACATTTTAGCAGTTTGGTTATCTCAAACTTGTAAATATAGACATAACACCGTGAAAACAAACAAACAAAAAAAAACAAATGAAAACGTTATGTGGGACTATTTACAAAGGTGACTCTTAAAAATAAGATATGAGTAAATTCAGGGTAATAATAATCTCATTAATCATCTGCAAAAGATAACAATGATAAGGCTCTGTCATTGTCATAACCTTTCTCTGTCTATGAAGGAGATGATGAGTTGAAGCTGACAAATGGAACTGGCCCCTGCTCTGGGAGAGTGGAAATAAAACATGAGAATCGATGGGGAACTGTTTGTGATGGTGACTGGAACAGAGAAGATGCTGAAGTTGTTTGCAAACAAGTAGGATGTGGATCTGCTGTTCAGGCCCTTAACCAAGCTCCTTTTGGAGAAGGATCTGGACCTACATGGTTGTATCGAGTTGAGTGCCGTGGTAATGAATCTGCTCTCTGGAACTGCCCGCATTCAGGCTGGGATGCCTTTACCTGCCCTCATTATTTTGATGTTGGAGTGATCTGCTCAGGTAAGAAGTTATATAACCTTTAATAGTAGAGAAATCTCACAATGTAAAGGAACTGAGATCAACTTTTGTCCTAGCTGGATAAAGTCTAGCACTGTGGTCAGCACAGAGGTAACACTTTCTCCATGGCCTCTGAACCGGACAATACAAGTCACACCACCATTAAGACTTCTGCTGACCACAAGTGTATGTCTGCTTTGCCTTGGCACAGCAATGATATAGAACTGAAATAGACATATTAAACTACACAGAACAGAAATAGAAGCACCACTTCTTTCTACCACACCTCTTACAGCCAACATAAACTTGCTTCTGGCCAGTAAAAGGGAATGAAAGAGAGGGTGTAGATGGAGAAGCAAGAAAATTCTGTATTATACCATCCAATCATCCATCTTCTTTAGATCTTCCTGTAAGCTAAGACAGGAGTTTCTGCAATGGCAAAGAAATCCAGTGTCTGCTGGATGTCTTCACTTGCAAGATGTGCTTGGTTTTGCTCCTTGGAGCACTGCAAGAGGTTCTTCTTTCCCTTCTTTAGGACTTCACATTTGTCCTTGTTGATTTTCATGAGGTTCCTGTCAGCCCATTACTTCATCCTATGTTCCTCAGAATGGCAGCTCTGCCCTTGAGGTTATCTCAGCTCAGTAAAAGTGCACTCCATCAAGTTCTCGAGGGTGTTGATAAAGATACAGAATGGAACAGATCGCAGGGAAGACCCCTGTGGTAATCCACTTGTTGCCAACCTCCAGATTGAGTGCAACTCACTAACAACTACATTCTGAGCCTGACTGTGAGATTTTTACCCATCTAGTTATTCACTCATTGAGACTGTTACAAGACACAGGAATTTTACAAGACAGTTTCAAAGATCTTGGTAAATTTGACATAAATTGTATATACTGCTCTTATCCTATCATCCACAAATCAGTCCTTTTTTCAGAGAAAGCAATCAGGTCACATAGGCATGGTTTGTTCTTGGAAAATCCATGCTGCCTCTCCTTGTTCACCTTCATCTTCTTCGTCTGCTTAGAAATATGTTCCTGGACAACTCACTCCATGATTTTCCCTGACCAGCCTGTAGTTCTCCAGGTTGTCTTTTCATCCTTTTCTGAAGATGAGTGCAACATTTGCCTTTTTCATGTTGCTAGGGACGTAATCTCTACAATCTTTTGAATATGGCCACTTTTTAGAGAGACAGTGGACTTGAAAGTACATTGGCCAGTTTAGATATACCACATTGCATCCCCTGGGTTTATACAGGTCAAATTCTCTCAAGTAATCTGATCATAGTTCATCTCCTCATCGATCTGGGCCTCTAAACATAACAGCATGGGAACTCTTACTTGTAAAGACTGAAGTAAAGAAGGCACTGAGTACCTTGGTTTTATCTATGTTCTCCATCACTAACTCACACACTAAGTCACACTCCATCTAGCACAGGCCTGTATTCTCCTTCTTCAGCCTTTTAGTACAAAGGCTGTAGGAGAACCTCTTTTCTTTTTCCTTGATGTCTCCTGCAGTATCAACTCAGCTTGAACACTGACTCTCTGAATACCGTAGATACATGACCAGGCAATGTTTCTGAATATTTCCTTTGTGTCTTGTCTGCTTCTACCTCCTTTACACTGTTTTTCCTTTTTTCATTGCAATACTGTTTTAAGATCCCTGCTTAGCCAAGTCAGTTGACTAGGTCACCTACTCACCTACTTGTTTTCCTCAGTGTAGTAAAAGACTCTTCTCACACATGGAAGATGCTTTCCTTAAAGACCTGGTAGCTTTCCTGAGCTCCTCTACCCCTCTGAGTTACTTATCATGGTATTTCACTTACCAGTTTCCTGAATAAGCTGAAATTTGATCTCCTGAACTCTGTTTGCTCTGTGCTTTTTTCTTCTTTCTCATTCCATTTAAGATCTGGAAATCCACTATTTTAGGGTCACCAAAGGCTACCAAAGATTTCCGTAACCCCAACCAGTTCTTCCTTGTTACTGAATAGATGTTCGTATCTCCTGGTTGACCCACCCAGTGTCTAATCAACAAGTTATCCCTGACACCACAAGTTGCTTGGTCTGCTTTCATCCCACCATGTTACTCTTCCATCAGGTGCCGTGGAGGCTAAAGCAAGCCCCCCATAAGCATAGAATCAGTATCACAGAATCTTAGAATCCTGAGATCATCAAGTTCAACTGTCAATCTGACTTACCTATCATGAAACTATGTCCCCTAGTTCCATGTGCACGTTTCTGAAATACATGCAAGGATGAGGACTCCACTACTTCCCTCGGCAGCATATCCCAATGCTTCTCCACACTCTCTGTGAAGAAATTCTTCCTCATCTCAGCCTAAACCTCCCCTGGTGCAACCTCAGATCATTCCTTTGTGTCATATCACTTGTCACATGAGAAAAGATACTTCTTTTAGTTGTAGAGAGCAATGAGGTCTCCCCTCAGCCTCTTTTTCTGCAGACTAAACAACCCCACTTCCCTTAGCTACTCCTCGTAAATCTTAAAATCTTATCTTCCAGTCCCTTTACCAGCTTCATTGCTCTTCTTTGCACATGCTTGAGCAAACCAATATTCTTCTTGAAGTGAGGGACTGAAAACTAAACACAGTATGTGAAGTGCAGTTTTGCCAATGACAGCATGAAGATGTGTGATTTGGAGATTTCCTTGTTTTGTTTATAGAAGATTTCATCCAATTCCTCACCTTAATGGGTGGTTTGTAACAAAATTCCACCACAAGATTACACTTATGAGCCTCTCCTTTGATTCAAAGCCACCGTCAGCCAGGCTCCGTGGAGTCACTCTTGATAAGCTCAAGATCGCCCTTGACACTACCATCGGTACTCATGTGAATAACCATTTCCATGCTCCTGCACAGGTATTCGTTATGGTGATTATCTGTACTGCACAAAAACAAATCCATTACTATTTTTATATTATGTCCGCTAAGAAGAAAAACATAAAATAAACTTCTCACCAAAGAACAGAGGTGAAACTGATATAATGTGAAGTACTTCACTGCTAATAGAGCCATGGAGCTGAAAAAAAAAAATGCAAAGACAAAAGAAAAAATATTGTTTTATGCTGATCTATAGAACTTCAAGAATGTTGTTGTGTGGAGGGAAAAAAAAAGGTGAGATACAGTCACTGAGCTGGCTACATGTAGCCCCATCTGAGTGGAAGCAAATCTACTACTATGAGCGCAACACCACAGAAGAAAAGCAGTGCAATGCTGTTTTCAGAACAGCTCGTTTCTCTCACAAGCTGCTGAGCCTCAGCTACCATGCTCCATCAAAACTGAGATGGACTTCATTCAGGGTCTGCACAGCTAACTTTCACGTAGCATGCCTCACCTGAACAAGACCTCCAGAAATATGGAGCACGTGAAGTGATGTGCAGAGACTTTCAGCTAAGCCTATAGGAGTCAATGGCACTGAACTTGAACTAATAAACCTGTAGACTTCCAGTTGATGCTCTAGAGGCCTTTTTTAGATGATTCTGCTTTATATTCTTCTAGATGTCCCTTGATTTTTGTATAATGCAGGTTTTTCTACTTTTTGAGGCACTTCAGTCTCCTATTCCTTTGAACAGTGAAGACTTGAGGATATACACTTGTAAATGCTTATTTATTTATTTATTTATTTGAGGATTACTATTCTTATATATTTGAGGATTACTATTGCTCAAACATATTTCAAATATTCAAAATTCCCCTCATCTTAGGATTTAGTATTTTCATGTACTAAAAAAAACCCAAAACATTCCCACTAACTGTTTTTTTCTCTCATTTTGTCTTGTCCATGAATGCAAGAGATTAAATTAGACCAGTGTAATCAAACTCAATGCTGATTTTCTTGTTTTCCTCTCCCCTCCTCCCCACCACCTAGGTTTCTCAGGTCTGCATCTGTTTGGAGGGGACACTGCCTGCTCAGGGCACCTGAAAATAAAGCAAGAAGAAACTTGGACTACAGTTTGTTACTCACACATTGATCTCAGTTCTGCCTCTGTTATATGCAATGAGTTAAGGTGTGGCCAGGCTGTGGATGTCTTGAGAGGAGCTGACTTCAGAGACAGACAAGAATTGATCTGGCAAGAAGAGTTCCACTGTGTGGGGAATGAGACTCACCTCGCACACTGTCCCAGGATGTTGCAGCATAGTGAGGCATGCTCTCATGGTGCTTATGTTCTATGTTCAGGTGAGTCTTTGGACTGATGGATGTAGTTTACATGTATCCCGTGTTTTCTTCCTGGTAGCCCACCATTTTAAGCCTCTGCATATTTCTATGGTCCTTGGTGTTCTAGGCTCCTTCCCCTGTTATGTCTGAGAGATTCATGGAAGGCCCAGGAGTAAAGGAGAGCAGCCCCACAATCTCTCCTTCATTCTACTGAGAGTCTGCATTTTTGACAATTTCACTTTGTCACCAGGGGTGGAAGTCTCAAAAGAACTGTAATTTCTCTTATTCTATTAGAGGTATGAGCTCTGTAGTGCTGAGAATTCATTCCTTGTCTTTCTTATGTGCATAACAGGAGAGATGACCAGAGCAGATGATCAGAAATATGGAGAAATGCATTTTCTTATCTGTTATTGTGTGTGTTAAGCTCTGGTACTTCAGTTAATTACAAAACTGGGAGAGGTACAACTACATACCTCTGAAAAATCATAGGAGGCACAAGTTGCAAACGTTTATTTAAAAAAAATAAAGGTTGTCTTGTCTGAGGCCTGGACGAATATAGCTATAACTGTCAGGTATCATTATTTAAGAACTTCATACAGTTTGGGCTTTAAATACAGCTAACATTGATACCTACTAAAAAAAAATGATTAGACATAGAAAACAACTTTTTTTTTTCTCAGCTCAAAACTAAATATGAAGCAGAGACGCTAGCAGCACCCTATTTACAGAACAAGCCTAGAAAGGAGTTCACTTCATGCTCATTTCGCAGCCACAAAATCATAAAATAGAATTATTGAATCGTTAAGGTTGGAAAAGACCACAAAGTTCATCTACTCCAATCATCAACCCATCACCACCATGACCACTATATCATGCCAGCGCTGATGGCACTCAGTGCCACATCTACCCTTTTCTTGAACATCTCCCGGGCAGCCAATTCCAATACCTCACCACTCTTTCTGAGATGAAATTTTCCTTTGTATCCAACCTGAACCTCCCCTGGCACAACTCAAGGCCATTACCTCTTCTCCTATCACTAGTTACCCGGGAGAAGTGGCCAACCCCCACCTCACCTCACCCACCATTGAGGCAGTTGTAGAGAGTGATATGGTCTCCCTTGAGACTTCTCTGGTCAGTAGCAGTCTGAGAAGACAGAAGAACTGTGTGGGGATTGCAGTAGGACACTGCATACCAAACTAAAATAATTGTGAATCTGCTGACAGACCTGGCTTTTTGTGTTCAGCACCTTGTGCTGTGACATACGTGAAAGCTGAGAATTGCACCAAACAGCTGCTGGTTACTGAGTAGTATGAGAGGACTTGCTACTGAGAGAGAAAGTGCTACTAGTAGCTACTATTTTGTTTCCCACATGTACCAAAAGCAAGACAGCAATAAGAAGACTGCCTCTGAAAAAAAAATTCTATAAAGTAGCAGCAGCATTTTGGGGGAGAAGAGAGCAAAGCAGAGGAGGAGAGAGTGAAATTCAAGAGAAAAAAACTTTCAGTCACGTAGTACAGGCTACAGCATGGATGACAAATCATTGGTTCAGAGTTGGATTATGTGCTTCCTGGTCTAACGCTCTACTCAGTAACCTGGAACACAAAGTGTTAGTGAACTAGATTTCTCTTACAATTTTCAATGCAATAGTATTAAATAATAATATAAATGCTTAAGTCCTTTATTCTTCCTACAGGCTATGGTGGTTACAGGTTGGTAAATGGCAGTACCACGTGCTCAGGGAGAGTTGAGCTTCTTCACGGAGGCTCATGGGGAACACTCTGTGACTACCTGTGGAATTTTCCAGCTGCCAATGCTCTCTGCCAGCATCTGGACTGCGGAGTTGCACTATCAATACCAGATGGACAGTCCTTTGGAAAAGGAAATGGGTCTTTCTGGAATGGTACATTCAGCTGTAAGAAGAATGGCTCGTACATTAGAAACTGTTCTGTGAGTGTACTAGATCAGAATGAATGCCCTGCCGGAAATGATGCTCGTGTGATATGCTCAGGTGAGCAATGGAAAGGGCTAAGGAAAATGAAAAATTGCTTCTTTGAGGAAGATATGGACTCAAAAACCAGAGGGTATCTGCACAGCCAAGCTCTGTACTTTGCCTGTTGCTACAGGCATTTCCAGGAGCTGAGGCTGCACTTCACTCTTACTACAAGACTGCTCTCTCTCTATGAAATGCTTCTCATGCCAGGCAAGAGCAAGGGAAGGGCTGCTCCTCAGGCAGTACGAGCTGGGTCCAGACGATGAGATAATATGAGTGCATCCACCAGGGTATAGTCCAGAGCATCTGAACACAGAGGGCTGAACTAGAGAGAACAGTCAGGAACAGTGGGAGACAGGACAGTTACACCAACCACACAGTTAAGGCAAGGACTGAAGGCCCGGTTCAGGCTTAATTGAGTCCTTGGATCAATGGCCTGAGTTGGGACACCCAAATACATCTGGTCAGAGTAGTTAAGGTTCACTCAGAGCCCTGAAATCTAGTGCCTCAAGTTTAAATATTGTTAAGGAGATGAGATTCTGATTTCTAATCATTCTTCTCAGTAAAGAGGGGAGACTGAAATCTAGTTATATGTACAGAAGTTCTAGTGGCCAGTGGAGTCATTTTTGCTCCTCCTCATCACTAAGGAAAATTCATTTCCATTTCCAAGCTACTTTTCAGATCATGTTCATGAGTAGTTATCAGTATGACATCTTGGTATTCATTTTCTCTTATATACAGGGTGCCCAGGGAGCAGACTAGTGAATGGCACCACATGCTCTGGCAGAGTGGAAATCCGCCATGGAGATACATGGGGAAGACTCTGCCGCTCCCATTGGAATTTGCAGGCTGCTAGTGTTCTCTGCCATCAACTGAACTGTGGCTATGCAAAGTCAATCCAGACAGGAGACAGTTTTGTGGATGGGAATGGGCCTGTATGGAGAGATGCTTTTCACTGTGAAGGGACAGAGTCCTGCCTGTGGGATTGTGCTCAACTGACTTTGGGCAATCCAACCTGTTCAGCCAAAGAAGTAGCCACTGTTGTTTGCTCAGGTAAGTCAGGAACAGGTTTTTACAGGTTTTGCAACTTCAGACCAAAGCAACCCTGGTGACCTCATTTTGCTAATTCACATATGTTAACTTATATTTAATGTCCTTCTCCTTCCTTCACTACCCACCCATCACCCTTCTGTCCGCAGTTTAACCATAAAAACTTCATTTAGTAGGATTTCACCCTAGTGGAATTCACATTATTTAGATGTGCCTGATTCCCTACAGGATCTAACCTTTGAGCTGGGCAAACCTTTTTTGCTTCCTATTGCAACATCTTCTGTGCATAGAAACAAGCAAAGCCTTACCACAGGCTGTCTCCTTAATCATTGATGTGAAATACTTTACCAACATATAAATTTGACTTCCATCTCTCTCCTGCATGTTATTTCTACTGTGGTAACAGCAGTAAATTTTATTAAATGTATTTTCCAAACCTTTTGAGCCCAGGTCTTGCTGAATCACTCAGACTCTCAGATGGTCAGAGCCGCTGTGATGGGCGAGTCGAAATCTCCCTCCATGGCATGTGGGGCAGAGTCCTAGATGATGACTGGAACATTAAAGATGCTCATGTGGTATGCAGACAGCTCCAATGTGGAATAGCGAAGAGAGCCTTTTACCTTCCAAGGTCCAAACGAGGCATCGGTCCTGTGGGCTTAAGAAGCGTCCAGTGTGATGGAAATGAGACTCAGCTAGTGCACTGCAAGACCTCCCATTCTCAGGCACTGTCAACAGGAGTTGCTGAAGATGTTGGTGTGATTTGCTCTGGTGAGCTACTGTGAGAACAGAATGCTTTCTAGGGTTGTCTCTCGCCAACCTTGTGCTGTGGTCTCACCAGGTCTTAAATAGCCAGGGGTCAGAGCTTGTGATACTCCTACTTGTATACTCTAAGAGATAAATGATAGTCAAAGAAGCAAGTGTAATTCACACACCTGAAATTCTTAAAGAATTTAGCTCACAGAATCAAAAAGAAATAACAGAATACAGAAGTCATAAGGACACATAAGAATTAAATAGGTTTGGTTTTGTGACTTCTATATATGTATAGGCACATGCAGCCTTTCTAAAAATACACATAAGCTAGAACTATTGCTACATATCTCTTATTTTGTAACTCATTTGTCGCAGAACCTATTTCTGATCTAAGTGTGTTTAATTAAAAAACAGCTTCTCAGGCTTTCTAAAATAAGGTGATGTCTGCATATACTTATCATGACTAGACTACAACTATCCATTTGCAGTTACCAACAGGAATTATTTAAACATTTACCTGTTGCAGGAGTGGTCCTTTGCCTTGATGTGGTTTTAGTATCGCAGGAGTTCTGCCTAAGAAACCTTAATAAATGAACTGGAATCTAACAAGAACATGACGCCTCAAGTGTGCTTTAAATATATATCCATTACATTGACCAGTGCATTATTGATATATTGAATACTTTCAGCTGCATTTTCTTCCCGCAGAGAGCCAGAAGATCAGGCTGGTGAATGGAACAAAACGCTGTGCTGGGAGAGTGGAGCTTTATCATGATGGCATCTGGGGCACTATCTGTGATGATAACTGGGATCTATCAGATGCAAATGTTGTTTGCAAGCAGCTGGGATGTGGATATGCCATCAAGGCATTACACTCTGCTCATTATGGAGAAGGCTCAGGGCAAATCTGGCTGGATGATGTGAACTGCACCGGGTCTGAATCCAGTCTCTGGGCATGTCCCTCTAGGGAACGGGGTCATCACAACTGTCAACACAAAGAGGATGCCGGAGTCCTATGCTCAGGTATGTTCCGAGAATACTTTTTATAGCCTGTGAGTTGAAAGAGAACATGAATGGGGAAGCTGAGAATTGACGGAGTCTTGCTTGGACAGCCTATTATTTCCTCCTGATTGCAAGCATGGCCCATCATCACAAAGGGTGTATTGAAGACCTTATTTTGCATTCACACACACACACAAAAGTGTACACTGAGGATATTTGGGGGATAAATTGGAGGGTTGCTATACCAAGAGGCTGTGGTTGCACGTTGTGTGGAAGGAGGTCATTGGCTGTCAAGTGCCAGATTGTTTTGCTAGTATACAGAGTCAGCACAAAGGTCACAGACACCAAGTTAAAGAAATGCATTTATTTTTACTTAAGTTTAAAACACTGAGATAATAAGTGAAATGATACAGCAAGAATAAAACAGAACAAGGCGATGCACCTAACCATTACTACATGAGGATAGCGATAGTGATTAAGAAAGATACATCACCAATTGCCGTAGTACTTTACCATCACCCAGATCCACCATCAGTGGGGAGCCTGAATCGCAGCAAGGATTTGGAGAGCTTTTCGCAGCAACTGGGAGGTCCTACACAGTGTGTCCACTCATAGGTGAGGCCTCCAACCTCACTGCAAGAAAGACCAGCTTTTATATTGTTGAATAAACAAGTTTATGTGCCAATTAGGTGGAAACATCTGGTTTCATTCTTCCTTTGGATTCCACCTCAAGCCTGGCGAGGGCTCAAGGAGGAACCAAGGAAGTTTGTGTACTAGTAGGCCTTGACACTATGCTTCTAAACAAGGAAAGGTTAATACATTCTCATAATGCTGTATCTAAGCTACATCTCTTGCTAATGAGATGTTTTGCCCAAGATGCATATTTTGTCAATGTTGGGTACTGATGATATATAACACTGGGTTGTGAGATTCATCTAGAGGTCAACTTTGGTTCAAGGCCTACTGTTTAGGCCTTAGTACTTCATAGATACAGTCAGCTACAGCTGGCTCTGAAACCTATGGAAACAGTCCACTGCACACCAAAACATCAACCAGTCAGAGGAACGTGTGGTGCTTCTGCTCATGCATATTTGAAAAAGAGTGTCAGCAGCAAGAGAGAGGAGAAATGGTGTAGACATCTGGGGGACACTGCTGGAGACATGACTTGGAAGGTGACAGTCCTAGCTGGAGGAGGTATGCTTCTTGAGAGGGTTGTAGCCTGTAAATAATCTACACTGGTACAGATAAACTTGTGAAAGGATTGAAACCTGTGGAGGGCACACACTGGAGCAGATACAACCCCTGAAGGGATTGCAGCTTGTGAAGAAATCATACTGGAGCAGAGGAAAAGGAATAAGAGCAGCAGTACAAAAAAAGGCCAACTTTCTGCATTGCCATTTCCCTCAGTGAAGGGATTTGGAGGAACTGCAGGGATGTGGTTGTTAACACTAGGTAGCTAAGTACCATACAGCCACTCTCTTACTCCCCAAAGTCATCAAAACAGAGGGAGAAAATAAGATAAAAGGAAAGCTCATGGGTTGAGAAAAAGACAGGGAGATAGCTCACCAGTTACTGTCATGGGCAAAAGACTCTCAACTTAGAAAGATTAATTTAATTTATTGCCATCCTTCATGAACTGAACTTATGTGGGCATCCCCAAGCCTGTGGAGGAGCCAATGGTGCAGCAGTGGATGTGGCCTGAAGGTGATCACAGTCCATGGAGAGCCCCTACAGGAGCATGCCCCCGGGTGGAGATGCAGCCCATGGAGATGAGCCCATGCTGGAGCTGGTGGTCTGGCAGGAGCTGCAGCTCAGGGAACACATGCTGGAGCAGTCCATTCCAGGACTGCATTCTGTGGTAAGAGACCACACTGAAGCAGTTCTTGAAGAACTGCAGCCTGTGAGATGCCTACACTGAATCAATTCATGACAGACGCCATTCTGTGGGGGAGGGTCTCCATGCTGAAGTAGGGAAAGAGGAGGAGAATGGAGGAGTAGCAACAGCAACCTGTTATGGACTGTCTGCAGCTCCCAAAAATTAGCATGCCCCGGGACTGGACTAATTGCAGTAATTCTGAAGCTCCAGGGAAGTCTTGATTCTGGTATTGTAAATATGTGTTATTGTTTTGTGGTGTAAGTGTTGCACTCGTACTGGGGGAAGGTACAAACTATGTATAAACAGGTGGGAAAATATGACTGTGTCAGACCAGAGAAAGCTCTTGTTGGATGGGAAAGATTTGCGAAGAACTCCACTGGCCCAGAGCCCATGTTCAAGAATGTCAGCTTTGGAGATACAGAAGGGCTACTAGGAGAGCAGTGTGTTGTTCTGCTGTGAGGCATACCAGGGCCTACAATATGTTTACAACAGGGCTCCATAGGGGACTGGGACAGCTTAACAGAGCTGGCAAGTTTGGTTGATGGTGTCTGTCAGAGTAAAGGTTTGCTAAGTGTGGTTTTAGCTAGTGGCCAGCAGAAAAGGGTGGATTCTGGTCAGAAGTTAGCAGCTAGTAGTACTGAAGAGAGCGAACTTGTGTCTATTTAAGAAATTACTGGATGGGATTCCCTGGGAAGCTGTCCTTAGGGACAAAGGAATGGAACAGAGGTGGTAGCTCTTTAAGGACACCTTTATGAGAGCAAAAGAGCTCTCCATTCCCCTACAGAAGAAATCAAACCGAAGAGGCAGGAAACCAGCATGGCTGAGCAAGGACCTGCTGGTCAAACTGAGGAAAAAGAAGGACATGTACAAGGCAGGTACGTATGGTATGGGAAGAATGCAGGGACGCTCTCCAGGCATATAGAGATGGGATCAGGAAAGCCAAAGCACAGATGGAACTGAACTTGGTGAGAGATGTGAAAAATAACAAGGAGAGATTCTACAGGTACACTGGTCAGAAGAGACAGGAAAAGGAGAGTGTGCCCCTCTGATAAATGGGAAGGTAGAACTGACTTCAGCAGACATGGAGGAAGCTGAGGTACTCAATAAGTTCTTTTTCTCAGTCTTCACTGCCAGTCAGGCTTCCCACATCTCTTAAGTCCCTGACACTCTAGGCAGGGGTTGAGGGTGCAGTATCCCTCCCATTGTATGACATCTGCACCTTCCTCACCTCAAGTAAAATGCGTGACCAGCTGTCACAGGAGCCCCAAAGAAAATAGTATACCCTGAGATCAGCTGAATGATAAAGTACCAGCCAGTCCTGTGGATTCTTGGATTGGGACAACAGTCAAAATCACTAAGAAAGTGGCCCCTATTGTTTGAAGAGCAATGCTTGCTTAATAGTTGGTCTTTGGAAACAGGACAATGAAATGTGTGTTGAATCATGCCCTCTAATTTCATTTTTGTGTCTTCACTTTCAGAGTTCCTGGCTCTGAGGCTGGTGAATGGCAGTGACTGTGCTGGACGGCTAGAAGTTTTCTACAATGGGACATGGGGGAGCATTTGCTCCAATCGTATGTCTCAACTCACTGTAGTGACTGTATGCAAACACCTGAACTGTGGAGATGGTGGGGTAATTGAAAGAGATTTCAAATACGGCAGAGGTTCTGGGCCCACATGGCTGGACCACATTGCGTGCACTGAGCAACACAGCTCTCTCTGGCAATGTCAGTCAGACCCCTGGGATCCTCAGTCATGCAATAACCGAGCAGAAGAGACCCATATTTCTTGCACTGGTAAATACAAATGCACCCGTGCAGTACCTCCCAGACATACATACATCTGCATATGCATACGTGGACAATGTGGTGCTTACCTCGTGTTTATTTGTTTTCCAGTTTATATTATTTTCAGTTTCATGAAATTGGCACAAACATTTTGTCTACGTCTCTGCTGAGAATGAGTAGATTAGAATGACATGAGTGTTAAAATCCAAGGGAAACCCCTGACAGGATGCTGCCATTGCTTACCTGTACATTAAAAATCTGTGAAAAGCAATTAGTACATGAGACCTCAGTTAAGATGAGACTATTCAAGAAGACTAGAGGCATGTATGTATTTCTATACGTATGAAGGCAAAGCAGTGCTTACATACATGTAAATACATATGAATGAACATAGCCAAGTGCAAGTGTACGTTAGTTCAGTTCTAAATGATTGTTTCTGGTACCTGCCTTTAGGACAGTATTTTGTGTCTGCGGGTTCCCACTGAAATGTAAATAAATTTTAGATAACATTCAGATCTATTGAAGGGCACTGCAAGAGAAAAGAAAGTAAGGTTTCAAGAGAGAGAGTTTCAAGAAGATTTTTTAATTTACAACAATAGCCAGACACTGATCCACCAACTACTAAGTAGGCCACGCATTTATTATAGGAAAAATGCACTTGATGATTAATGCTCAGGCATTTTATACTCATTCACTCTTTTCAGAGAATAATCTAATTATTTAATTCAGTATTTGATTTCTGCAGGAAGAAAAGGAACAATGACTCCAGCCACATTTACAGAGTGTCCAAACTCTACAAGTTGCTCAGGTACTTCTACCTCTTTGTTTTTCCTAATTCTCTATGGACCTTCCTGCTATTCAAGAAACACAGATGTTTGTTTATTCTGCAGACAGGGAGAAGTTACGTGTTGTAGGAGGAGAGGATGCGTGCTCAGGAAGAGTGGAGATTTGGAATCAGGGCTCTTGGGGAACAGTCTGTGATGATTTCTGGGATGTGGCAGATGCTAATGTTGTATGCAGGCAACTGGGCTGTGGATCTGCTGTGTCTGCTCTGAGTGAAGCTGCCTTTGGGGAAGGGACCGGTCCCATCTGGCTGGAGAAGGTCCACTGTAAAGGAACAGAACTGTCTCTTTGGGACTGTCCTTCCAAGCCCATGCTCGGCAAAAACTGCAATCACAAGGAGGATGCTGCCGTGAATTGCTCAGGTTAGTAAAATGGTCCTTTGATTCATTACACAGACTGGGGAGGGACCTGGATAGAGGAACATTGTGCCACCTGTCCATCCCAGTGATTAGCCTCTTCGTAATTCTGATGGAAGGAACCTCACAACTGATATGAATATATTCTTCCTACTTTCCAGTTACCTCTTCCTTAATCTGGACTCATGTTCCTTTTGTAGGTGTGACAGAAACAACAGCACCATTCACTAGAGCAGGTAAAACATTCCTTCTTCACCCTTTCTTCCTCCCATCAAATTAGGGACGTTTAATGTCACTGCTACTGCATAACAGGTAAATCAGAAGTACATTAACCCGCTTTAGCAGGGGGTTGGACTCAATGATCTCTTGAGGTCCCTTCCAACCCTTGCAATTCTGTGATTCTGTGATATTCCAGCTCATCAGAAAGCATCTCCCACAGTCTTTTGTGAAGGAGAGCTGAGTGGCACTATTCCTAGCTTCTGGATTCTTTCTCCTTGAGCAGAAATTATGCAGCAGGTGACCAGCCTCACTCTGCTACCACAAGCACACCAGGAGGCTCCAGAGGAGCAGTGTTTGGACCACTGTGTTCTTCTCTATGTGTTGTCTCTTCGTTTCCATTTAGCTTCACCCCGCCGTTCAGTGGCAGACAACATGAGAGTTTCAACGCCTGTCATCCTCTGCATTATCCTGGGGGCCCTTATCTGCCTGATTCTTGCCATTCTCGTTGGACAGATCCAAAAAGCCAGGGCACAGCAGAGAGGTGTGTTGGTATGAAATGCTTCCCTGAAATGGCTGGCAAGTTTTTAGCTGCCTGGGTGAGCAGGGGAGATGGGTGGTTGAGGTAAATAACGCCTGCTGCTGACCTGAGATTTTCACCCACTCCCTGACAACCAGTACAACTGGAAACTGACAGCAGCCAGGACAACCACTGGGAGTCTTGGGTTTGATCTTGCTCTGTAGGGAACTTGAGTGACCTGCCTATGTGGAGAGAAATAGGGGCAAGGGTGCAGGAGAATTGGCTTGAGAGTGGAAAGTGAGATCAGTATGGAGAAACACGTTTGCAGTGGGAAACAGCAGAAACACAAAGAAGGACAGCCACCTCACTAAAGGTGGCTTTTAGGGTATCAAATCAGTGCAGCAACTAGAAACCTCATAGCTAGTAGCACATTAGATCTCAGACGAATGAACAGTAATATCTCCAGTTCAGACTGTGGATCTGCATGAGATCTTTCCCTGAAGTGCCATAAACATCTGGAAAGCTTTCAGTCAATAGGGGTTATTAGAACATAAAGAAAACATAACTTTAAACAAAGAAACTCAGATCTGCATAGAGACAGAATAAATTGAATGGATTTGTAAACACACTTGCTTCCTCACCCAATATCTACTGTCTCTTTGTCAAAATAAACTTTTTCTCCACACTTACTCTTAGCCAGCACCGCTTAGTGATTTTCTGGGTAGTAAACAGATCATGTAGACCCTATTAGATCCCTCCTTCTTTTCATGACCGCAGCCTGAATATGGACAGAGACTGTGTGAATGGTCAGGCATTTTATTTTCAGGCTCCAGGCTATCCTATGACCCCTTCAATGAGGTTGTCTATGAGGAGATTGACTATAAACTGATGAAGGAACACCAAGGGATGTCTGGCCTCTCAGGTATGTGTGTATTATTCTCATCAAGAGAAAGAAACTGTGGCCCCAGTCTGAAACTGTGCAGCTCACAGATTTACTAAGAAACCAAACAGTTCCTATACTTGAGGAGTCTCCCGTCCTGTGTATTCTGCTAATTCCTCTCTAAGGGACAATTCATTTTGTGCTGTTCCCACTGCAGCCACAGAACATAGTTCAGCATGCCCACCTTACTTCTCACCCCACCCACTCCCTTGCAAAAAAAATAAGGAAGAAAGAAAAAACCTTTTGCTACAGGTGTTTAAAGCAGGAAAACAGGAACAAATAAATCTGTATGCCCCTACTGACAGCCATATGCCTCTGTCATCTTATTCTTGTTGATTGTTTTCTGACTTTATGGCTTGCCTTTCTCGTGAGTTCCAGAAGGATTCTTGGCTTTTGTATTGTAAGCCCTTTGCATTGTAGGATTAATACCAGCTGCCCAAGAATCTGCTACTCCTCCAAAGAAACACCTTAGCTCACTTAGTTATCTTTATTATTGGACTGACTGAAGACTGCAGGCATTCTTCCAAACGACAATGTAGATCATGTTCTATAAGCAGAAAGAATGCGATCAGATTTGACTGGCTTCCTTAACTCACTTGCTTAGCCTACCAGTCCCTTTATACGCACTAAAGTCACTTTTATGACTAAAGACACTTTCCTCTATATCATATCACGCATTTTTTTCGGGTTGAGCTTTACATTCTATGAACTAGCATGGGTTTTTTTTGTCATTGTTTATACCTTATATCTGTATTAACTTAGCCACCAATCAGTAGCAACATAATTTGTTACTTTACATCAAATCTCCTTCAGAACTATATTTAGATATGTCTCCTGTTACCCTTATACATTACTATGGCTGCCTTGATAAACAGCTATATTAGAGAGCAATAAACAGAATGTATATAATACACACAACCAGCCATACTCGACCCCATACTACTTGACTTAGATCTATAGCTTCATGGATCTTCAAACTGTTTTTCTCATTATGCAGTTCAGCAGCTTAAGAGAGTTTGCTCTGACATCACACTTTCTCATTTGCCTACTTTCTTACCCAGAGGGTTCCACAAATGAACGATTTTATGGTGGAGACTGTGACAAAGAAAGTGATCCTGAAGCAATTCAAGGTAATGAAAGATAGGGATCCCACAAAGAAAGAGACTTCTAATTTCCAAAGCATTACTGATGATTAAAACACTTTTTTTCTTGCTGCGCTTCATGTTGAATAGTGATGTTAGAAGTAAGCCAAAAATTTTTGTTCAATTCCTTTTGTGGAAGTGTGTCATGCAATCTTTACATGAGAAGTTAAAATTAAATAAATCTTTGTTAATGGTATTTCACTCTTCACAGGATCCAGCCATATGAGCCCAACAATTTGAAAACTACTACTTCTAGAAACCATAACTGTAATAGCATGCAAAATGTTGCTTCCCCTACATGAATGCAGGGAATTAAGATAGAAAAAAAAACATGGCATATCACTGGTGTTGAATAGGAAATTTTCACCCCAATGATGAAAAAATGCAATCTGCCAGATGTGGGGAGAAGATCTGTATTTTCCTAGTGCTTATCAAAACACTTGCATAAATATTGCCTTCTCTCAGATAAATCTGTTGCCAAAAGCACAGCTAGTTTTGGACTTCAGCTGCCCATATTTCTAATTCTCTGCTGTGATGTCTTTTATTTCCTATTGGTTTTATTATATTTAGGTTTTTAATTATTTAAACTTTTATTTAAATATTTAAGCCTTTATTTCCTTACTTGCTTTGAAGTTTTCACCAAGGACATAAGCATTCCAAATAAGATCTCTTTTTCTAATCCAGATTGACTACTAAATACTGGGTGAAAAAATGAAATCGGAGCACTTCGATTAAATTTTAATTTTACATGTGTATTAATTATATGCATTGTGTGTGTATGTATATACCATAAAACACTGAAAACTAAGTTTCACTGGGGGATGATTTCCTGATAAGTACAGATTACTGAGCTAGATGCCCCTGATAAATCAGAACTTGATGTCCTGGTGTTTCTCTCCCTGAACAATTTTCAGAATTAACTGGTTTGAATTCTGCCAAGAGACACTTGTGGTTTCTCCCATAATTCTTCTCTCCTACCCTCAGATTTCCAAATCTGTCCCACCCACACAAGCAGCTCCAAAGTAAACTTGCATCTGGCTTTACTCAGAACTTTTTGGTCTTCATTTGCATGATCAAACCTGCTCTGGAAAGCTCTCTAAGGACAGGACTCTGTTCTAGGGCTGCTTTACTTCATTAGCATCTGTGGTTGGTTTCACTGATTCCCCCTTCTAAAGCCAGTGGAAAATGAATGACGGGGAAAAAGAACTGTGAATATTTTTCTCCAAAGGTTTGGCCCAAGTTTGTATCCAAATGTCCAGACGCGATAGCACAAGGTAGCTACTTAGCTAGACTATTTCACTGAAGTTTAACAGAGAGTGGTTAAAGTAATGAAAAGACAAGGAAACGGGTGCTACACAGGTATAAACACAGAGCAGTTTGGTACTGTGCAATTATGAAACAAAGTGAGGAAGACTACTCTGACAGAAATTTTACCACTAACTGCATTCTCCCAGATCTTTGTCTCGTACCTGTTCATCCTCCATGTTGGTTTCTGTTTCCTGCTTGTTACAATAATGTATGACAATTATTGGAGCTATATCATTGTGATCTAGAATACTGTAGAGTCCTCAAGAGCAACCTTAGTTTCTTAACACTCATTATCACAGTACTGTCATTACTCATCTTTGGATCATAACCTAGTGCTCTCTCTAGTGGAAGATCTATCCCTGTTACAGTTAATACCTATACTGTTTCAGAGGTCCCACCATTGCCTGGAAATAACCTGGAAGGTGGTTATGATGATGTGACAGAAGCTCCTGGACCTGAAGATGCTTCTCCTTCCGGGCAGAATGAGCAAAAAATCATTGGAGTCTCAGAAGAATGTGACAGAAACAAGGATTCATGGAAAGGTGAGGCCAGAAGAGCACTGCTGCTGATTTTCATAGCCTATAGTTATTGTACCAAACTCAGGGAAAATCAAGGTGGAGCATACCTCAAAGGATCACCTAGATTTTATCTAATCACTACAAGGAAGAAATGCTATCTACCTGCATCTTCTCGTTAGATGTTTGTTAAACTGGTCTTTCGGCCATTCAGTAAGTGTTCTCACAACTTCTGCGGGTAATCTATACCTATGTTGTTTTTCTCCTTATAGCTATAAAATTCTTGCCTGTTGCCTCACTTGTCTTACCTGCTGGAAATTAAAATTGCTGCCTCTTACTAGGATTTTCATGGGGATAGAACAGTTTCATTGATCTTTGTAACAGCTTTTGAGTACTTGAAGACTGTTAACATATCTCCCCTCAGTTTTGTTTTCTATTTTGTCTCTCTACAATGAAGCAATCTAAATCAGTTAATTTTTTACTTAGGTCTTGTTGGCTAGACCTTTGACCATTCGGAATCTCTACCCAAACTATTTCAGTGGGTCCATATCTTTCTAAAACTGTTTCATAACCAAAATGTTACAGTACTTCTGTGCAGTGTGACAGAAAGATATAGCTACTGTCAGGTAAAGCTGAGTTCACATGACTTACAGAATATCTTTCTGTTTTTACACGCCAGTGTGATATTTCCCTTTCTTGCTAGAACATCGTACTTCTGACAACATCTGGCCTGGTGCAATCTGATCTTTCTACTTGTGCAGTTGTTGGTTTCTCTCTCCTTCTTCAATCTTCATGTGTCATTAGATTTTATTCTATTTTCACCAGAAATTTGATAAGATTATATCTAGATGATACCAAGCAGTATCATCTGAAAAACATAATAAGAACATGCACTTTGTCTTAGGACTATATGAAAATATTTGGTTGTATTTAGGGCTGCCAGAGAACCTTATTTGGTACAGTAAGACACACAAAGAATATTATTTTCCTACTGAATTTATGTCCTGTTTACAGAGGCTTGAGTTAGAACATATTTCTCTAGTTTACTTATGAAAATATATTGAGGTTGATGACAATTTTCTCTACTCCCTTATCAAAGCACTTTCAGATAACCAGAAAGAAAAACCAGATTTTTCTGGTATGATTTATTTTTTATAAAACCATGTTAGCAGTTATCTACCTACTTTTTTCTTCTCTCTCCTTGCAAATAGTTAAAGTGTTCTCAGCTTTTTCTGATACAGAATGTTAACTTTCCTAATCTTTTTTTCTTCTGCCACACAAACTTGCCTTGTTTTTCCAGTCTTTCAGAGCCTGTACTCTGTGAATTCTTAAGTACAGTAGATAGTGGCTGGAGAGATGGATTCAGGTAGGTTTTTATCCTAGAACTGAATTTCATCAAACTCACACAATTAAGAAAAAGAATTAATAAAAATATTTAAGATAGCTTTAATCTGTGCACTTAGTGTAACTGTGGAACACATGATCAGTGGCTGAACTCCACTTTTGGGATAGTGAAACATACAGAGTGAAGATATGAAAAAAATAATCAAAACATTTTAGGACTCAGAATGTTTGGAAAAATATTTTTTATCAAATCCTAATTATTTTCATTTCAATCTTATGTATAAAGTTGCGTAGATCTGCACATTACTTTAAGGAATTCTCACTGTCTGTGTTAATCTCTGCTGCTGTTGACTTCATACAGAGCTGCTTAGCTGCACTGATAACCTTTGATGTTCACAGAAACCACGCATAATTTAGGTATATTCTTTTTCTTTTATCTACTAAAAATCAGAAGATATGAGGGGTTGCTAAATTTGGTAGTCCAGTAGAGGCTGCACGTCCCTACCTCCAGCCAGTAGGGGGACTGAGTAGGCATACACATATAATAGGAATATACAGATACAGTATATGCAGATACACAAGGCTAGCTATAGAGAACAGCACAGACAGAAAGCATAGTACTCAAACACAGGCAGCACCAATGGCTTCATCTTGTTCCCCTCTCTGGCTGATTAGCATGAAATTATCCATGAATTGGTGGATAACTTTTATATATATACATAATATGGATCTCTCCAGTATCTGACCTTAGACAGTCTTATGAGTAGCTCCCCCTGGATCCTAAGTTTCCAGTTGCTGGCACCTACAAGTATGAATCCCAGAGGCCCGCAGACCACTTCACTTGCCAGCAACATACACGTACATGCACAGAAATATTCCTAAGTAACAAGCCTTAGACACTCAGTTTGGAAACTCCTGGCCTTCCTGTTATCCCACATATCCACATGCACACTAACACCGATGTGTGCACAATGACTCCCCCGGTAACTGTGCTCAGACATGCAGGCTACTACGGAACCGAATTCCCTGACCTCCCCCAGATACTGGCAACTGGGCATGTAAGCTCTCAAGACCCAGAGCCCCACTCCAGTTGGTGGTCCTTAGATCTCCACCTATTCCGGTCTCTCCAGTTGCTGTCACAACATACGCACAGATCCTCTTGACCTTTGGTCCAACTCATATACACATGGAATGGAGAACCTTTTCACTCAATAAAACAGTTTAAAATTGTTTAATGGAAAGACAGGACAGACAGCCCTGATTAAACACAGGGCATGGCCAAACAAGCATGCTGAGCAGCAACTCAGTAGAATAAAACAAGCTTTTCTCAAGTCTTTCTGGAGGAGAAAACTGACAGCCCATGCTGTCAGCTGCACAACCATGTGGATGCAATACATACAGAATATGCATTTTTCTCAGCGTTCTTCCCTTCTTGTTTTCAGACTGGAGTCCTAATGTGTCAAGAAACAGGACATCTGAAGCTCAGAGAGATTTATCCCCTGCTCTTGAAGACACAGGGTATGATGACATTGAAGAGCTGGGACAATGATCAAGACTGCTGAGCAGTACTGAACAGTTTCGGAATACATCACTGTTCAAAAAAATGCTAATTGGAACCAGAAAAGCATGCATTTAGGATTATTTTTCCTATGTTTGGTTTATTTGCAGAGAAGTGTTAACATATGTAGAAGAAATACAAACATGATTGTTAAGACAGTTTTTCAGACTTCCCTTGACTTCTTGGACAATTTTGCTTTTTATTTCTAAATATTTTCACTGCTTTTTTTTTCTATTGAGGTAATTTTTCAAGATATGGTACTCTTCCTATTAACAACTGTTTAAAGATCTTAAGTGTATGTTTCTTGCATGGTTTTATGACTTTTGTTATTGGTATTCCACATCATAACATCATGTAGTGTACTGGGAGTTGAAGAGCTAATGCTCCCGTTCCATGGAGTGCCAATATTTCCAGGTACCTGTTTCTCAGAAGAGAAGAACAACTAAAACCCCAGAAGACTTTCACTGTTCCATTTCCATTTTCCATTTAGAGGTAAAGATAAAACTTCTTGCGAGTCACACGATGCTCCCTTTCTTTTACTGCTCGTCTCTGCAGTGCATGCTCCCTAGCTATCTTGCCTTCGGTGTTAGAGTAAGGCCTTTGGTTTTGGACACTCTCTCATTTAATTTGATTTATTAGTTTGAATTCCAATTATATTGTATTATATTGTGTTATCTTGCATTCCACTATCATATTTAGTAAATTAGTTTTTTCCCTTAGCTCGTTGCTGCTGTTTTATTCTTAGGCCCATCTCCCTACCCTTTCCCCTTTTTCCCTTCCCCCTCTCCTGGAGCATGGGTCAGTGGGTCCCGCTGCCCCACTAGTCACAGAACTGGGCTGAACCAGGCCGTAAACCTTTTACAGTTTCTCCCTCAAATCCACAGACCTTCTTTCTGGAGGTTACCAGGAATGGAGAATGAACTGCAAGAGAATTATTGATACTGTGTTTCATCTTTTGGATATTTTATTTGTCGCATCAAGTGTGAAGTCCTGAATTAATTTTCTAGATAGTTCTTTGTAAGATGAGAAACTCAGTGAGAGGCTGTTCTTGTCCTCACCTCCGATGCGGAACTATGTACAAGTGAATCACAAATGTGACTGGAGGGAGAAGCTTTTATTCTCTTTTTCTCCTTCTATGCCAAAATCATGTAGTTTCACCATGGCAGGCAGCTAAGTGACACACAGCTGCTCACTCACTCTTCCCAGGTGGTAAAGAGAATCAAAAAGGTAAAAGTGTGAGAATTCATGGGTTGAGATAAAGACAGGGGAATAGGTCTACAGATCATTATTCAGGCTAAGGGGGATCTGTGACACAATTACAGGATGGAGGTGAAGTGTGTCTTGGAATTGCACAGGATTTCTTGTGGGATGAATAGGGGGAGGAACAAAAGATGGGAAATGGAGTTTAGGTGAGTAGTGGAGGAAAAAGTGTGAGAAAACAGAGGAGTAACAGGATTAAAGGCCCAGCTGCATGTACATAGTTTGCTGATTAGTATACTTTTCTAGCTATGTCCTTTGCCTGTTCTGTATCCATATTAAAGTCCTTTCTCATTCTTTCCTGGGTGAAGGGTCTCTGTTGTTTGTGCACACATACGTATGTGTGGCTGAATGGAGCAAATGGACTGAGATAACAAACCACAGGGGCTTGTGTATCTGTGGTGCCACTGACTAATGTGATCACAGTGTGAGCTGCGTGGTCAGACACGTACATATGTGCACTCTGTGTGCATGTGCCTACTGGGAATACAACTTCAGCCTCACCACTGGTTGGACCTAAGGAGAAGCTCATGGAGCTTCTCGTATCTAAATTGGAGAGATATGGATTTGAACAATGGACTGTCTGATCTACACGGATGGCTGCATGTGTAACACTACAGATAATACAAAAAATGAAAAACAGTGATTGCTTCTGTGCTTTAGACTGTAGCATAAGAAAACTATCAGCTGGAACAGACATAGTTGATATCAGTGTAAAAACTGCCAGTAACAGCACTAACTTTATTACTAATAAACTAGGCAATTTGTGATATAAGATTCATTAAGTAATTCTTAATCTCACTTCATCTGTGGACAGGACTTCAAAGGATCACTGGGATACCTCTAATCCTTCATACATTTTTATGTGTACTCTAAGATTTGTTCAGAAGCTGTGTGGTACTAGTAAAGGCACTACTTAAAATAAGATCTATTATATAGAAATTCCATCAACATAATGACTGAGCATCAACTTCTTTAGCAGACAAAATGAAGGCTTCTTTCTTCGTGGTACATAAGTGAGTCACTTGATGACTTCCTCTGCCATGTATCCATCTTGATACAGACAGCCAGGCTATTGCGTAAGGTAAAGCAGAGTCCTGACCAGAATGGCAGAAACAGAAAGTCCAGGTATAAGCATGATACATAAGAGAAACATGAGATAGAAATGATATAAAAGACTGTGGTGGACTCTCCCATTGTCTTGGTGTCATAACTAGCCCTCTCTTCTAGGACTTTACTTAATTATTGTTTGTAAACAATACACTGCACTACAAAGAAATAAGACATCTCTAGTGCCCCACAGTGGTTTCAGAAATTGATGCTTCAGAAAGGGGGTGGTGACATGCTAGAATGAACTCAGTTTCCAATATATTTATTCCTTTACATTTTTATAATCTTCCCCTGTATCGGAAGACAGTTTAATTCCCAAGTTGTTGCAAATAGGAAGAGATTAATAACCTCTTTTTGTCACAAAAAAATTCATTTACTTTAAAAAAAAAAAAACCTTCAAGATTATTAGTGATGTGAAGACACTCTTGAGAGAAAGTTCCTATTTTTAGTTTTTCATGAAACAACAACCAAGTTGCCCCTTTCAACAACTGCGGATAGTATTTGCTGGTTTGCAGAATCATTTGCATATTAATTGAAACAGAAGACATGACTACCATACTTTGATAACATACTGTTTATCCTTAAAAACATATTTAAATTATTTTTGAGAACATAAGAGAGACAAGAAAACAGCAAGTTATTTCCACACCCATCTACCGGCTGAAGCACACGCACAATCTTTAGTTTCATGCTTCCCTTCACAGTCATTGTTTAAACCTTTCCTACTCTCCTAGTCTCTCCTGTGCTTGTGTCCAGCCAGCAAAGAAGTGACCTCTCACAGCAGGACAATTCTTCAGGAAAATTTGCAACAGCTAAGTGGTTCTGGAGGTATTTGGATCAATTAGTTCAGCTGCTATGAAAAAGAATAAAATGCTCTATTTCACTGCCCCTTACTGAACTGAATGATCATACAACCAAAGATGTCAACTCAGCCAGCTAATTTGGTGTATGATTAATCCCAAAAAGATTTCCATCATCAACAGACAGCTGAACTAGCTCTGTAGAACAAGCACTTTAAAAGGACAAAATATTCAACAATACAACTACTCAGAACGAAGATGTGAGTTTGAAAAGTATGATGCAAAGGACAGACATCACAGCATCATACAACAGTCTGGATTGGAAGGGACCTTTAAGATCATCTAGTTCCAATTCCCCTGCTATAGGCAGGGACACCTCCCACTAGCCCAGGTTGCTCAAAGCCCCATCCAGCCTGGCCTTGAATGATTCCAGGGACAGGGCATCCACAACCTCGCTGGGCAACCTGTTCCAGTGTCTCACCACTCTCACAGTAAAGAATTTCTTCCTAATGTCTAGTCTAAATCTACCCTCTTCTGTTTTAAAACCATCTGCCCTCATCCTGTCACTACATGCCCTTATAAGATGTCCCTCTCCAGCTTTCCCTTCAGGTACTGGAAGGAGGCTATAAGGTCTCCCTGGAGCCTTCTCTTCTCCAGCTCTCTCAGCCTGTCCTCACAGGGGAGGTGCTCCAGCCCTCTGATTATCTTCATGGCCCTCCTCTGGACCTGCTCCAACAGCTCGATGTCCTTCTAGTGTTGGGGGCTCTAGAGCTGGACTCAGTACTCCAGGTGGGGTCTCATGATAGCAGAGTAGAGGGGTAGAATCACCTCCCTTGACCTGCTGGTCTCACTTCTCTCAATGAAACCCAGGTTGGCCTTCTGGGCTGCAAGTGCACATTGCCAGATCATGTTGAATCTTTCATCAATCAATACTCCCAAATCCTTCTCGTCAGGCCTGCTCTCAAGCCATTCTCTGTCCAACCTGTATCTGTGCTTGGGATTGCCTTGACCCAAGTGCAGGACCTTGCACTTGGCCTTGCTGAACTTCATGAGATTGGCATGGGCCCACCTCTCAAGCCTGTCCAAGTTCCTCTGGAAGGCATCCCTTCCCTCTAGTGTGTCAACTGCACCACTCAGCTTGGTGTTGTCTGCAAACTTGCTGAGGGTGCACTCGATCCCACTGTCTGTGTCACATAAAGATGTTAAATAGCACTGGTCCCAACACCAATCCCTGAGAAACGCCACTGGTCTCCACCTGGACATCGAGATGTTGACCACAATTCTCTGAGTGCAACCATCCAGCCAACGTCATATCCAGTGAGTGATCCGTCCATCAAATCCATTTTTCTTCAATCTGGCAACCAGGATGTCATGTGGAGAAGTGTCAAATAATTAAACTCAAGCTTCCTGAAGCAAAATTCATATGGAAAAAAATGCATACTTTTTGTTTGCTTGTTTTAAGCAAAAGTTAAATAAAATTTCTGTACCAGCCCAACAGCCCTTACATGGTATTATGTGCAACCTAAACAAATGCAGGAGAAAGAACTGAGGGAAAGGAGTCTCTCCACAAATCTGCACTCCCACCCTCCCAGAAGTCCAAATTAAAGAACCCATCCAATTCCAGGGAGGTAGGAGAAAAGGAAGTCTCACCCTGCTTCCTTTCATGAACAGGAGCACCTTGTCCAGTCAGCCTAGAAGAGCTCTTCTTCCTGCTCCCACTGCAAGACAGCCATCGCGGGGCAGGGTCCCGCTCCAGCGTCTCACCCTGAGACCCTCACAGTTGTTCCCCCACCCCGTCCCCAGGCTGCAGGGTGAAATGCACGCTGCCCGAGGGAGAGCCACTCAGTGCCAGTACATACCCTCCGTCGGCTCCAACAGGAGAACCGTGCTTTCGGGAAAACATCCCGGAATGGTTGCTACGGGCAGCTCCCCTCCGTCCTCCTCAGGAGCTTCCTCTCCTCCCGCCTCAGCATGGAAAAGGGCACAAGCTCCCTCCCTCCCTTGACTTCCCAAGGCAGGCTTCAAAGGAGAGACAGTAAAGAGCACCTCACAGCTGGGACGAGGCCCCAGCCATGGGGCAGGAAGCTCCTGGGAAAACGGACACGACACCCAAACACCGCACCAAAGAGGCCACACGCAGGCCCCGGCCACCAGGGCAGGCTCACGTGAGCGGAAGCCCGCCCCGGCCCCGCCGGCGCCCGCCTGCCCGAGGTGGGGCACGCTGGGTAGCGGGGCGTGTCGGCACGGGACGGAACGGGACGGGACGGGACGAGACGGGGCGAACATGAGTCGTGTAGTCGTGGAGCTCTTTTACGACGTGGTGTCTCCTTACTCTTGGCTGGGGTTCGAGGTGAGGGGAGGAGGTGTGGAGGGAGACGGTTCCCGGAGCCCCCGCGGTTCCCCGCGGCCGCTGTCACGGGGGTCTGGCAGACACGGCCGGGGTCAGCTGAAGGGCGTCTCGTTTCGCTGCTCTTGAGGCTTCCCCGCTGCGAGCCGCGCGGCGCGGAGCCAGTGCGCTTAACGCGAGATCCCTGCTTCATTTCCGTTTCGTGTTTGTTTCTGGTTTGGTTTGCTTTGTTTTGCCCATGACGTGTTTGAATTTTTGTTTTTATCCCTTTCGGCGGGACCCTTTCAGTTGCTTCGCGATGTGTTGAAAACCAGGGGCGGTTAGGAGGCGTGTCCCAGCCGAACGCTGTTTTCTACTTGCATGCAGATCTGCAGACATCTCTGTTAATCTGGCTTGCCTTTCTGTGTTGCAGGTACTCTGCCGATACCAGCATGTATGGAATATTGATTTGCGCTTTCGTCCGGCTTTCCTTGGCGGCATAATGCAGTCAACTGGTAGCTAATGTGGGGAGACTGGCGTTCTTTAGTAGGATACTTTTGTGGGCGAGCACAGTGAGTGCTGAACTCACAGAGCCAGCCTTAAACTCAGTTTTGGCACCAATAACAAAGTAAATATAGGGTCATGGAGCTCAGCAGTGACCTAGAAATCAGCTGCAAGGACTTTCATGCTGTTACTGCTGCATACCCCCTGTGCTTATGCTGTCTGTGGAACATGGAAATGCCAAAGTTCCTCAGTCCTAAAATAGAATAACAATGATTCCACGTGGAATGATTTTCTGAAAGTTTTGAGTTGAATTAAAACCAGAATAAATCTGTGGAACTCTTACAGTTTGTAACATATGTGAAGGATCAAAGTATGTCATGAAATAGCACTTGGGGCCTTATTAGGATTCCCTGAGATTTATAAATCATGAAATTAACAAGCCTCCACCTTTGCTTACCCATACCTAGTTGTTTACCTGAAAAGTCATCAATCTGAATCAGTACAAATCCCTGCCAGGAAGTTTTTACCTTTGTTTAAAACTGGTTCTGCTAATTTAAACAACCAGTCTTCGCAAAACCAAAATAAACTGTGTTTAAATCATAGCGTTATATTTGGAAAATCTGCATGTGTTTCGCTAATACTCTATGAAATTGCACTCTTCCTTAGGTATGTGTGTAGGTGAGGTCTAATTTGTCATATATTGTTTTGTCCAGTGTTTTTATAGTATAGTTGAAATCTTCTGCTTATAGTAGAACTTTTTCTGAAAGGTAACAAGCCTCCAGCAATGTTGCCAAAGCGTGCAGAATATCTGCTGAAGGATATAAAAAGAATGGCAAAATATTATCAGGTGCCTGTAACAATTCGAGAAGATGTCTTCCAACGTATCCTTGGTACAAGTAAGTAAGATTTAGCTTAGGCAATATTGCCTAATTCAAATGTTCACATCCTCCATTACAGTAAAGGTTAAGAAAAAAAGCAAAGCCTCTCAGTTGTCCAGTTGGATCTTGTGATTACTCTTCAGAGAGGATAACACTGCCAATAGCCCAGCTTAAAACTTCTTGCATCCCTCTAGAGATATCTGCACCCTCTGCTTCCCTAAAGTGCCTATATAGCAATGCACATAGCATGGGAAATAATCAAGAAGAACTAGAGTTGTGTGTGTGGTCACAGAGACAGAGTGGGACAGCTCACGTGACTGGAATGCTCTCATGGATGGCTATGTCCTCTTAAGGAAAGACAAGCTGGTGAGCCGATGTGGTAGAGTTGCTTTCTATGTGAGAGAGCAAGTAGAATGTATTGAGCTCCAGTTGGGGGGGAATGATGAACAAGTGGAGTGCTTGTGGGTAAGAATCAAGGGGTGGGCTAGCATAGATGACACTGTTGTGGGTGTGTACTACAGGCCACCTGATCAGGAGGAGGAAGTGGATGAGACCTTTTACAAACAGCTGGAAGTAGCCTTGCAATCCCCATCAATGGTTATCATGGGGGACTTCAACCATCCTGATATTTGTTGGATAAGCAACATGGCCAGGCACACAAGGTCCAGGCAGTTCCTGCAACGCATTGATGATAACTTTCTGATGGAGGTGGTGGAGAAGCCAACAAGTAGGGGTGTACTACTTGACTTTGTTTTTACTAAGAAGAAAGGGCTGGTCAGGGATGTGGTGTTTGAGGGAAGTTTGGGATGCAGTGATTACAGGATGATGGAGTTCGTGATCTTGTGTGGAAAAAGCAGAGCAATAAGTAGAATTGCTACCCTGGATTTCAGGAGAGCCAACTTTGACTTCTTCAAAGACCTTCTTGGAGGTATCCCGTGGGATAGAGTGTTAGAAGTTAAGGGGGCCCATGAGAACTGTTTGGTGCTTAAACACCACTACTTCCAAGCTCAAGATCAGTGTATCCCTAAGAGTAAGAAATCAGGGAAAGGTGCCAAGAGGCTTGTGTGGATAAGCAAAGAACTCATGGATGGACTGAAAGGAAAGAAGTTCTGTGAAATGTAGAAAAAAGGGCCTGTCCACCTGGGAAGAATATAGGAATGTTGTCAGGGCCTGTAGGGATACAACAAGGAAGGCTAAGGCCCTCTTGGAATTAAACCTTGCAAAGGAGGTAAAGGATAACAAGAAAGGCTTTTTAAGTATGTCAGCAGTAAAAGGAAGACTAGGGAAAATGTGGGTCCCCTACTAAATGAGGAGGGTGCCTTGGTAACAGGGGACACCAAGAAGGTAGAGATTCTGAATGCTTTCATTGCCTTAGTCTTTATTGCTAAGACTAGCCCTCAGGAATCCCAGACCCTGGAGGTAAGAGAGAGTTTGAGTGAAGCTAGACTTTCCACTGTTTGAGGTGGATCTAGTCAGAGATCATCTAGCCAAAATCAGTGCACACAAATCCATGGGCCCTGATGGGATGCACCCACGTGTGCTGAGAGAACTGGCAGAGGTGATTACTGAATTGCTCTCTATCATCTTTGAAAGGTCTTGGCAAATGGGAGAGGTGCCTGAAGACAAGGATAGCCAATGTCACTGCAATCTTTAAAAAAGGCAAGAAGGAGGATCCAGGAAGCTACAAGCCAGTCAGCCTCCCCTCCATCCCTGGAAAGGTGATGGAACAACTTGTTCTGAACTCCATCTCCAAGCAATTGGAAGAGAAGAAGGTTATCAGGAGTAGTCAACATGGATTCACCAAGGGGAAATCATGCTTGACTAACCTGATAGCCTTCTATGATGTCAGCACTGGCTGGGTAGATGGGGGAGAGCAGTGGATGTTGCGTACCTTGACTTCAGCAAGGCATTTGACACTGTCTCCCACAACATCCTTGTTCTGAGACTTAGAAAATGTGGGATAGATGAGCGGACAGTGAGATGGATTGAAAACAAGCTGACTGGCAAAGCTCAGAGTGTTGTCATCTGCGGTGCAGATTCTGGCTGGAGGCCTGTAACTAGCGGTGTTCCCCAGGGGTCAGTTCTGAATCCAGCCTTGCTTAACATCATTTTCAGCAACCTGAGTGAAGGGATAGAGTCCACACTCAGCAAGTTTGCTGATGATACAAAGCTGGTAGTATTTGCTGATGCACCTGAAGGCTTTGCTACCATTCAGCAAGAGCTGGACAGATTGGAGAGTTGGGCAGAGAGGAACCTGATGAGGTTTAACAAGAGCAAGTGTAGAGTCTTGGACCTGGGGAGGAATAACTGCACGCATCAGTACAGGTTAGGGGATGACCTGCTAGTAGAGAGGAGCTCTGCAGAGAGGGACCTGGGTGTCCTGGTGGACAAAAGGTTGGCCATGAGCCACCAGTGTACCCTTGTGGCTAAGAAGGCCAATGGCATCCTGGAGTGCATTAAAAAGAGCATGGCCAGCAGGTCGAGGGAGATTATCCTTCCCTCTACTCTGTCCTGGTGAGGCCATATTTAGAATACTGTGTCTGGTTCTGGGCTCCCCAGTTCAGAAAAGGCAGAGGTCTCCTAGAAGGAGTCCGATGAAGGACCACAAAGATGACTGGAGCATCTCCCTTATGAAGAAAGGCTGAGTAGCCAGACCCAGGTTCAGCCTGGGGAAAAGAAGACTGAGAGGAGATCAGATAAATGTTTATAAATATCTAAAGGGAGATAGGAGGCAAATGGTTGAGGCTGGGCTCTTCTCAGTGGTGTGTAGTGATAGGACAAGAGGTAATGGCCTAAAACTTGAACATAGGAAGTTCTGTACTAACGTGCAGAAGAACTTCTTTATGGTAAAGATAATGGAGCACTGGAACAGGTTGCCCAGAAAAGTTGTGGAGTCTCCATCTATGGAGATATTCAAGTCCCATCTGGATGCCTGCCTATGTGACGTATTGTAAGTTACCTGCTTTAGCAGGGATGTTGGTCTTGATGATCTCTTGAGGTCCCTTCTAACCCCTGTGATTCTGTGGTTCTGTGAAGATGAATTCTCTGTCCATAGCCTCTCCCTATATCTGTAAGCAGTGTGAAATCTGTGTGTTCTTTAACCATGAAAGGAAATTCTGGGGAAATATACCTGCACATTAGCATTGAAGATACTGTTGATTCAAAAGAAGTTTTACTATTTGGAAATTGTTACAAATAAGATTATACTGTATTTAGGTAACACTTCTTCAGTCTCTTATCTGTTCATGACCCTGTGCCTTGTTTCAGCATGTTTCTTTGTCTCCACTAATTCCAGACACTCTTGGAGCCATGCGTTTTATCACAGCCATTGACATGACACAGCCAAAGTACTTGGAACCCTTATCTAGAGAGTTCTGGTTACGTTTTTGGTCACAGGTCAGTATTTTACGAAGCCAGTATCTTGATCCTTTCTGTCACCATTCCTGACTCACTTCATTAAATGTGGAATGTAAGCAAAAGAAAGGAAAAGTCTTTCCATTAGAAGTCATGGAAGGAAACATGAGGTCATGAGTGTTTGTCTTGGTTCCAACTGGGGCTAGAGTTCATTTTCGTCGTAGTGGCTGATATGATGCCATGTTTTGGATTTAGGAGAAAAACAATGTTGTTAAGAAGCAATGTTTTAGCTGTTGCTGAGCAGTGCTGCACAGAGTCAAGGACATTTCAGCTTTTTGTACAGCCAGTGAGGAGCTGGGATTGCTCAAAGAGCTGGGAGGCGACAGAACCAGGACAGCTAAACTGGCCAAAGGGATATATTCCATATCACGATATTGCAGGTCTTTTCCAGCCTTGGTGACTCTTGATTCTATGTGTAATGATAAAAATGGGGTATTTGGCTGGAGGAAAGCTGCTGCCCAGGGACTGGCTGGGCAGTATTTGGCAGGTGGTGAGCAATGGAATTGCACATCACTTTTGTGCATGTGTATATACATATATATATGCACATATGTATATATTTATAATTTTCCCCTTCCTTGCCTGCCCTACTAAAGTGTCTTTATCTCAACCCACAAGTTTTACCTTTTTCCAGTTCTCTTCCCTGTCCCACTGTGGGGGGCAGGGGTGAACCAATGACTGTGTGGAGCTGAGATGCTTACCAGAGTAAACCACGGCAGTGATTCAGGAGTCAATGCAAGAAAAGAATTAGCTTCTAGTTGTCTTAATTTGCTGTTTCTTATTTTCGCTATGTATTGTGAGTCCTGTGGGCTGAGTGAATCAGTAGTTTGTGTCAGAACAATCTTTGCTTAGGTAACTTAAAACTTTTTCAGAAAAAACTTCTCCAGTGGGGACAACTAACATTGTTTTTATTTCTGTTTCCTTAGAAAACTTGCCTTCAAGTCCAGAACTGAGCTCTTGTTCATGTTAACTGAATTACTTATTGTCTTTTTTTTACCAGCATGAAGATGTCAGTCAGGTGGAGAGTATATTGGCTGTAAGTCTCTTCTTTTCGTTAGTGCTTCTGCGTTTCTGGTATAGATTCTTACTGATAGCTTGGATCAGTAATAACCATGGAGACAGCTTAGTGTGGCTTTATTATTTATAAATTTGTCAAATGACCACTTGGAGATTTAAAATTTTTTTGCTAGAAAAAAAGTGTGGGTTTCGCTTTTCTAGCTGGTCTGTTTGGATTTTTATTTATTTATTTATAATTCTTATACCCAGAATAAATATCTCCTTTTTTTTCTAATTCTTGTGGCAAGATAACCAGAACAGAAAATGAATTATTTGTTAATACTGTTTTATTAACAGTGGTGAAAGAATAGTCTCCAGAATGCCTGAAGGTTTTGATATTATGCATGTATGAAATCTTCTTGTGGAGTGGTACACTTCGTCAGGGAAGTCAGTACTCCTTGGAGTGATGGAGCCAGGCTTTACTATTAAATTTAGTGCTGTGTTGCCCTCTTACATGCTTAGAAATTGTACTTGTTTGGTATGTTGTCTTTTGCAAGTGAGATTTTGTTTATTACAGTTAAGGCTTTAATGACATCTAGGTTTATGTGTCCCTTTTTAAGGGATCTCCTTTCTACATTCTTTTATTATTAAGTTCTTGGAACATGAAGAAAAAAAGAATTGCCTATGCCTAAGAGATACAGTCTCTCCTATCTGGCATCCCTATTTGAAACCTGAAACTGGCAGTCCAGCTATTTCCCCTGTGTCTAGTCCTTGCCTTTGTTAGTGCATCTTTTTACCAGAATTTCAGAAAAGGATGGGATTTTATTTACCTTTCCAAAAGACAGAATTTGAGGGATGTATTTAAACATCCAGGGAAAGTCCTTAGGTATTCTCTGAATCCATCATTATTTAAAAAATTGAGGACATACGGAACTTCAGAGAAACAAGCTGCATACTCAGAAGAACTCCAAGTAATTTAGCCACTCCTTGGCAGTCTTTGAGTGTATCCATGTTCAGCAATGCAGAGATGTAGGCATCTCCTCATTTGCTTGTGTCTGTATTTTTTTTTTCTGCCCCTACAGCAAATATTAAACCTTCCTCTCATGTAGAAATGTGCCATCCAAAGCTGCAACAGGTCCCAATCTTTTCATCTGAGTATTTAGAGGTGAATTTATTTTACACAATGATTGAAAAAAAATGGTATGTTGTTTACTTCATACAGTTCCGAGTGTGCCTGTAGTATTTTTTTTTTAAACTCAGTTTTTAGTCAGCAGTAACTTCTTGTAACTTCCTATGGAAGCAATATAGTCTCTGAATCCTGCCCCAGTCCTCCTAAATGCTCCATCCCTGACATGGTGACGATCAGATACAATGTCCATGTGTAAGGATTGCAGTCTAAATGCTTTGGTTACCATGCTTGCGCAGCATTTTGTGTTACTATCAGACTACACTTGCGTATCTCCCATTGAAGTAGAGTTAAAAAAGAGTTTCTGATCCTCCTGGTATGGGAGGAAGAGAAGGTACAAGAAAATATGGTTGCTAAATTAAATAAAAAGTGATTGTGAGCATTCTCTCTCAGGATTACTTTTACTTTTCTTGAAGGAGGAAAAAAAAAAAAAAGTAGGTAGACCTGAGGAAGTTAGTGTTCTTTGTGAGATACTTTTTTAAAACTCCATGAGTTACAAGTATCAGAGCTCCCAGGTGGCCACACGTGTAGTACAAACTGTTTCTGTCTTAGCAAACGTTATACTCAGTATTTTCTCTTCTCAGGAATGCCTGAAAAAAAACTGCATGTTTAGGGCTTCAGGGACTAAGAGTTAACAAATAATGAGTGGACTGGGAATAAGGCAAGATAATGGGCTAGAAGAACTTCAAGAATATTTTGTAATTTTTTTGTAATAAACTTTGGGTAATAACATTGAAGAAAAAAAAATCATTAGCCCTTAGTAGGAATTGGAATGGTTTGTATTAGAGCATGCCTAATTTTATTGTCACTTGTCAGGTAGCAGAAAAGGCTGGGCTATCCTCAGAGCTCACCCAGAAGCTACTTGAAATGACTTCATCCCCTGCAGTGAAGAATCGTCTGAAGGAGACAACTGAGGAAGCAGTAAAATATGGGGTGAGATGCTTCCAATGCCTTTTAGTGTCACAGCTATGCATTCCTTCCCTATTAAGAACGCTAGGAAGCAAGGAACAATGAAGGTTACGGTTAGAAAGCACTATACAGACCATCTGTCTTTTGCTTTTTGAGCATGTTAAAGCTAACTCTGGTAATGTATTGCATTGTCATCTGGGAAACTCATTCAGTCCATTCCAGCTGGTTGACAAGGATGAGCAGCTACAGGGCCGGTATCAAGAGATACCATTTATCACTACTTTATGTAAAACTGTGGGTTTACCATGTTGCTTTTTGTGATCATTCAGGAGGGGCATACAGTCTTTGGAGAGTCCTTTACTTTCTGATAGCTCCATTAGAATCAGAATGAAGTTCAAATGAAGGGGAGGGGAAAAAAAAGTCAGCATTTTTGGATTTTGGTCCTGAAGACTGATCATGTGCCTACAAAAGTTTCTCTCATTATAACATTCACCATTTAATCTCCATGCTGTCCATAGGCATTTGGGATGCCTGCTGTTGTGGCGCATGTTAATGGGAAACCTCAGCTCTTTTTTGGCTCAGATCGTTTGGAACTGCTAGCCAGCATTATAGGTGAGTGTGTATCTAATAATACCACTAAATGAAACACTGTTAATGTCTTTCAAATATTAAATAATGTTGAGTATACTTCTCAAGGGATGAAACTGCTGTATGGAACGTATTTCAGTACATTTAGAGTGACCAAATATGTAGTCCTTTTCCAAGGAAGAAATAATTTGAGTTCTCCATCTTTTCTCATTGGTACGTTTCAAGGTTTTGTGCACCGCATGCCATTCTTAAATTACTGTTAAATTTGTTTAGTTTTCAAAATGTTCATATTTAACTATTTGATACTGGGTATTAGATCTTGGATAAGATTAAGACTATGGGTGATACTGACTTTCTGTAGTTCTGACATTTTATCTTAAATCTGTTCCTCCTTAATAAACAACACGCTATCACAACTCTTAAATTCATAGCTTATTGTTACATAACTACACAAAATTTTAAACAAATCCATTGACTGACCATCCTCTTGGATGGGAATGTACTTATTTTCATTTCCCTATTAATAAAATGCATCTTGACTTGGTCACCTGAGTTAGAGGGAATTGACTACTGATCTTAGACTTGGCTGCACTTGGAGAATGGGAGAGCAGTGACTAGAAAGAGTTATGCGCGTAATTAGGTCCAGTGCATTTGTGGAAAAACATCAGCAGCAAATTATCATTCATGTAAATTAAACTTAGTCACAGGTTAAACAGAAGGAAATTTTCGGAGGCTTGTTTTCTTTTTTTGGAGGGGTTTGGATTATATAAAAATATTCTTAATAGAAATGAGTGAGGAATATGAAATTTTAAACTGCCATTTTGATAGTTTCTAATCCTAACTGGAATGTTCTGCCTACTTCCACTAGTTTCCACTGCAGATTGTTTCTCTGAATCCCCAGCCTTCTACCGTTTTTCTCTTCCTTACCTCCAGCCCCTGAAAAGAAGTAGTCCTTAAACAATTGGCTTCAGCATAGCATAGAGTGCTCAAGACTTGCAGAATTTCTTATCTGTAACAGAGGAAATAATTCTTCCATACTGCTTCATTTGTAACTATGCAGTAAAAGATGCTGGAGGCTGCCTGAAGCATGCCAGACAAGATAAATATTTGTATTCCATCATCAGTATTTGCCCTTCAAAGGAAGAGTAGAAATAGACATCCTGCTGCAGAAATGTGACTAGACAATCATTTCTCTGTATTGAATTTTAACTTTCTCTTCTGTGCTGATTTGTCTTGCAGGAGAAAAATGGCTGGGACCAGTTCCCTCAGTTCCAAGCCCAAAGATGTGAAAAGTCTTGGGGAAATACCTAAGAATGAAAACACTGTGCTTATATATACAGTTGATCTTTGGTGATTATGTATCCGATTTTATGGAGAGATGGCTTTCTCCTCCTCAACTGCTAACTCTACAGATCAGTTTCATTTCTAGTTAAGAAGTTTGAGATTTGCCAATATTAACAATCTCGTCTGTTCTTCACAAATACAAATGTGTTGCTTTCAAAGATCAATGTTTAACGTTAAAGATTTAACTTCTTTCAGGTTAAACATCTTCTTTTCCAACCAAAAGTATGAGGATTAAATTATTATGGGCCACATTTGCCTTTTATTTTAAGTCCAAGATACAACGAAGATAGAAGAAGCATAGGACAAGGCATTCATGCTTCCCTTCACCTTGCAACATAGCGGTGGGTTTGAGAGACTGGTGGAAGAGAGAGAGAGAATTCAAGCCCAGAGCAAAATCTGGGAAACCGATCAAGCACTTCAAAAAGAACTTCTCCCTCAACTGAACAGTATTTATAGCTGCACTCATGTGACTGACATTGGAGATCACCACACATATGCATTCATAGGCACCAGCACCAGCCCTTGCAGAGGTTTTTAAATTAATGCCAATTTTGCAGTAGTGTCCTTGGAAGACAGTGGTGAACGTGATGTAAACTCAGTTGGCAACCAAAGTCGACTATGCTTTGCTTCCTCAAGAATAGCCTTGTTGCTGACTGTCTAAAAGTGATCTAGGATATGACTATGAGGAACTTGGGGTTATACAGTCTGGAGGGGGGAAGATATGCAAACAATAAGATTAAAACCGAAATATTTCACTTGTTACTCACTCCTCTGATTACAGTACTTATAATTTTCACACTAAAGTTGTTTGATAACTTGGCCCTATATTGGCTGAATTGGAATAACATATTGGAATTGACTTGTGTGAGGCTTGTTTTCTCAGTGTTTCGTCACTGCCTCTGATGCATCACTGAAGGAAGCAGAGGGTCTAGCAGCAGCTGGAATTCTGTTTTCATCTCTTTCTTAACTTTAAGGTAAAATGTATTCATGCTCAGTCATTGAATAGCAAGTCCTGGAACAAAGCAGCAGAAAAAGACCAGTATCCATGTTCTTGTAGCTCTAAGTGTTTGTTTCCCCATCCACAACTTTTCTTTCTTATATCTCTTACACCTCTTCAGGAAATATCATAAAATTTGAGAACTCCTTTCTCCTTGTCACCAGTTCACCCATTAGTCTGGGCAAATCCAGTCTGAAATTTAAGGAAATATTTGGGGGATATAAGAAGCTATATTCACTGAGGAGTCAGAACGACAGGGAAGTTACCATTCACGTGGATGCCATAGGCTTTTCTGAGTCCCTTCAAGCCATGTTGGAGAGGTTTTTGACCATTGTACCCCTGAAATTTGCTACTATTTAATCAGTGTTACAAAAATGATTCTGAGGTGCTGGTAAAAATAGAGTGGCTGAGACCTTGCTGAGTTACCCAGAGCTTCACATCCTCATCAGTTTCAAGGCAGCATGGTGTTTAGCTGTCAAATTAGAAAGGGTACCAGGGAATGAGACAGACTGTGAGCCTAAAAAGAGACTTTGCAGGCAAAACTGGACTTTGAATTCTAGGGAACAAGCCTGGAGCTGCGTTCCTCTTTGCTCTATTACAAACCTCACCAGGAGATTCAGTCACACTTCAACTTCTGAGGCAAACCTGTGAAACTGCCATGGAGGAGTAGGTACTATTAAGGCTAGGCTAAAAGCAAGCAAACAAAGATAGAAATAGCACAAAGTCAGAAAATAAGCAAAAGAAAGTGGCTTACTAAAATAAGGAAACCACAGAAGCAGAGAATAGGTGCAGAGAAAGCTAGGTGGCATTTGAGCAAAGGAAACAGCAATGCAAGAACAGAATAGAACTGAGTGTAGATTATTGCAGATAGAGGTGTCTCAATGCGAAAATATTGTTCACTGAGGCAGTTCACTGTTGTTCACTGCACGGAACCACAAAAGGCAGTGCATATGTATATTAAACAGGCTCTAGTCAGTCGGCCATAGAAAATCATTTGGGGAAGAAGGTGTAAGATTAATTGTCCTTCACTGTGAAGCTGTACAGTATTCATTGTGCTCCTTCAATACGGCAAGAGATAGCCCAGAAGCTTGCCTCCACCCTGACTCACTGGTGTGTGTTACTGTTCCACGGCAGTTACCTGTGCTTCTTACCCAGTGTGCACTGAAACAATCCTCCAGTGATGACTTCACACACAGCATAAAATGGAGGCCTGCAGAAAAAGGTAGTTTTTTAACTTTCCCCTGCAAGTATCTTCTTCTTGTCCTTTCTTGTCCCTTTAGCCCTCAGCAAACAAAGACTCCTACATTAAGTTTCTCTCTTTCTTCCATCCTTACCTCTGTGCAAATGAGAAGGAAACATTTTACTAAAGCACTTACTGGATTATGGTGCTGAGCATCTCATTTGCTGCCTTCTCCAGTGGAGCCAGCAACACCGCTGGAAGGAAGCAACTTGCTTCCTAGAAGGGAACCAGGCACAGAACAATAAAGAAACGATCAAGAGGGCATCCCAGGTGCTGCACATATAGATGGTTTTAGCAACGTTTTTCACAGATTTGTGGACTGTCCAGTGACAGTCATGTACAAGTGAAACAAATTCATCTGCACCTGACTTAGCTAATATTACCATCACTTACTTCTCCTTCTAGATTGAAACACTTGGAATGTGGCTTTCATTTCATACAAAAAATCACTGAATTTGGCCATTGGTTCCACACCTGCTCTGTCTACAACTTCTTGTCTAAAGTAGTTCTGACTAGCTGTCTAACAAGTATTGAACTCTTTCTCCAGCTTTCCCAAAAGTTTCCATTGGTCCTTTTTTTTTGGTTTGTGAATCAGTGTACTGTTTTACACAAAAACTAGTTTAAAAAATAAAGCAGGTTCTAGTAGGTGACAGCATCATGCAGTCAAGCTTAAAAAATGCCATTACTGAATACATCTGTGCAATCTGAGTGCCTGATCTTTATGAATATTCTTTTTGAAGTAGAATTTAATCTTAGGCTCTCATAGTATTTGTCTTCTCATCCCTCTTGCTCCCTCTCTCAGGCATCCCACATCTAGCTTCAGGGTTTAAGGAATTCACCTATTGTCACATACCAATACCATGTTTGAACAGGAATTAAATACTTTGCAGAATTCAAAGATTTAAGACATTCTTTTGCTTTCTATAGTCATCTGCTTATATTCGCCATACACATTTCACAAAATATGGGCACGATGCCTTTCAGATAACAGCCTTCTTACACTTCTATTTTATTCCTAAGCAACCCTTCATCTCATGCAGTAAGGATAGCTTAGAGTTTTAAATATTGCAATTTCGTAAGTAGTATAGTTTCTAGAATTTCATGCACAGCTGTATTACAACATTATATTTTAATTATTACTCTTTTATTTGAATCAGAGGAAAAGGTAGAGAGTTTGAATTAAAGAATTGGTGTGAGTGTAGGATGTCCTAACGGGTCAAAAGCAGCAGACAAGAATGACTGTGATGGCTCAGCTACCCACCATTTGATCATGAAATTTAAGGAAGCTGTAAAACTCAGGTAATGAGGGATTCCTGCAGTAGCATGGTAAGGCAAAATATTGTTCAAAGGAACAATTCTTTTCTTTTTGAACTTTACATGGTCATATCAATATTTGTTACAGGACAGATGAGATGCAGCTGTGTGTCAGCAGTTTTTTGAAGATAGAGTATCCCCTTTCTCGGCTTCGTGATGTAATTCAAAACACTGAGGAATTAAAAATCAAAGCTTATAAATCAGTGCCATTTGTTGTGAAACTGCTGCTTTAAGCAATGTGAATCTGCAGTAACCAGGATTCTGTTCCATTTTGTATATATCCCAGTGCTAGTACTTAGATATTTAATTACTATCTTTGCTTGTAGGTAACGACTAATAGACCAATTGATTTTTTTAAAAAAATCTAGAACAATTGTATGTATATTAACAAACCTAGGGGTGTCTTACTCCAAGTGTTAAGGGAGGTCTATAACTAAATTTATGTTCTGACTTTGAGGCTAAGAAAGTCACTCCTGCCTTGGGTGGTATGCGCCAGCTCATAAGACACTGGTGCTTTAAAGACAATTCAGAAAACAGCAGTTTTGGCAGTAACTGTTGTCTGTGTCTTCATCTAATTTTGGCAACATAATAATCATAGATTCCTGCCTTTCTTTTTCTTTAACTTGTATCCCGTGATCCAAATGGGAAACTGAACTACACAAGAAAGTGCGTATGGGTCAAATTTATGAATTCCAGAATCACTCTGAGTAAGATCAAAGCTTACAGTGGGCATCCAAACTGTCCTAGGTTTCTTCAGAAAAAAACAAATTAGTCACATTTTTTTTATTTTTACACAGTACATTAATTGTGGCTGAATAGTTATTGGGCAACTTACTAAAGGGAAAAACTAAAACACTTGGATGCCTCTTCATGCTCCAAGATGTTTTCTTTGTTTTCAGTTCTGCTTAACTGGCATTTCCTCAGTTCATTCTTTGGTTAGGGATGACTAAAGTTCATATTGCATAGATGAATGCAAATTATCCACATTCATTTAAACATAATTTTGTCTAGGAACATTTACTTGTATTGCCATACTTACTCTTTTGTCAATCAGTCTTCTATCAGGACTGGTAGCACATACATAGGAAACTTTAGTATTTGCAAAAAGCAGAATAAATATATCATCCCCTTTAGCTTCCTAAAATTTTGAGCACAAAGAATTGCTCTTAATCCCATATTTTTTTCTACCTCAAAAACTGACGGAATTTCTAGGAAATAGAGTTTCAAGAACTTTAATTTCACTTTGTCCTCCGAAAGTGCAGGCTCAACTTTGCTATCTCATGTACTTCACACATACACGTAACCTTTTATTACCTTCTTCCCCTTTATGTATTATCATAGACATATTGTGAACGTTGCAAATGATGACATCACCAAGACTTCTTACTGCAATCAGCAAATGCACTCAAGACTACATATCTACAATCTCCTGGTTGGGTGAGTTGATTTCACATAGTCTGAAAAATGTCACAAGGTTGATCCATTTTAACTGTGTCTCTCTTGGCCTAAGTCAGAAGTGTACGTGTTTGTTTGTGTACCTTTATACAACATACAGAAAAAATAAAATCTCTGCATGGAAGAACTAAGAGTAGATATGACACAGTAAAAAATCACCACACCTGCTGGACCTTGTACTATCAACTCAGCTTAAGGCTCCAGCAAGATTTTCTGGCAAGAAAAATTGCAGGAATGTAAATGTTGCACAAGTGAGTAGAAGGGAGAAGGAGAGAGAACCTCAGCCTCACTCAGTTTAGAGTGGATCACTGGGATCAGTTCCACCGTGCTTTATGTAAGGCACATAGATAGCAGAGGTCACTTGATTTGTAGTATGACCACACTTGGATTTTTTAGGGGCTGTGGCCGGTTAGGCATATCAGTTGTTAAAAACAGCACTGCATTATTTACTATGTGCAAACATCCTGAAGACTCAGAGACCTCTGGTAGACATGGAGAGGAACTGTGGTTCCCTTGCAACACCACTCCAGCATGCTCCAGTGTCCATGAGGAAACATCGTGACACCCAGTGGTGGACTGTTGAACTTTGGGGAACTGGTGAGCTCGAACCTGAAGTACTACTGGTCCTTGAAGACGATATGCCTCCTGAAGGAACATCAAGTACTGGACCAACAGAACCACGGAAGGACTATCAACAATCACCTTCAGTGCCTTGATACCCAACATTGCAACAGGTATTTTACATACATCACAATGTACATTGTACTTTGGATTGCCAATACAGCAGGAATTTACCCCCAGCCTGCTCAATCATTGGTTCATGCTGTGAAAGGGGTGGAGTGCAGTGGAATTGCCAGATCACAGCCTGAACCAATGGTTGAGCACCAGGTGAGAAGGCGTAGGTAACCCAGGGAGCTCAGATGCGAGCAGTGCACATGAATGACTGGAAGTGGTGGAGACTGGATCCACCCCTCCTCACCTTCATTTAAGGATTAGCAGCTAAGGGAGTAGCATCTGTCTGGATGGAGATTGTGCTCCTCTCCAGCCATCACTGGTCAGTGGAAGTGGTGAGGTAATTTATAATTTAAAAAAAAAAAAAATCTTGCTATTACTCCATAGTGCCTGTATCCCATTAGAAGGCACTGTCATTGCCTTCTTTTACCATACCAGAGGGAAGGCACTACCCAGCCACTATCAGCCTGTTGTGTTTGGTTGTACATGAAATTCCAAGGGAACAGTGAAAGCACTTTTTCATGTCATTGAATTTACAAAGTGTTACTGCTGTGTTTCTGGACAGTTTTAACACAAGGAATCAGGAAAGCATGTATGCATTAGCTAGTCTTATTAAATGATTAATTAAGAAAGTTTAAGGAAGCAGAGAGGAGGTAGAAACTAATTACCAAGATCTTCATTATTTTTTTCATGTCTTATTAACAAGCTATTAGGATCAAGTGCCAAGCTCTTGCAGAGTCACGTCCTGCTTGCAGAGAGGAATGTATTCAAGTCAAGATGTCCATCTTGTACACTTTGCATGTGCATAGTTGCCAGTAGACAAGAGGGCTCCAGTGGCTCCTGTAGGTCCATTCCACTAGACTTCTAGCTCCTGCATGGTTGTTATAAAGGGAACATTCAAAGCATTATATATGACAAATTGGATCGACCACAACGCTCTCAAATATTTTCTGTATTAAAGTAGCCCGGAGCATGTTTCATATCTGTCAGCACAAGACCTTTAATGTCAGCTTCTCCTAGCTTAGAATTTGGGAACCACTACTTCTAACTTTCTGGGAGAGAGTAGCCCATGAAGCTTACATGCTTATATGCTGTGAAATGTACTATGTGTCTAACACTTACGGTGAAATACTCACCATAGAGAGGAAGTGCTGAAATATGTTAAGTAACTCAAAAAGCTAAAAGAGGCAATAAAGATAAGGCATCTTTAATATATTAAATATATTTATTCCTTCAGAAACACTGCAAAATGTGGCCAGTCTTGACCTACAAGCAGTACTGAAACCTAAAGTCCCAGGCATATTACATGCCAGCATGCAATAGGGAGAACAGTAAAGGCAAGGCCAATATAGGCCAAAGATATTTCCTCAAGAGGTTAGGAAATATATTTTGGAGGAAATGAAGGCTAACATATTTCTCCCTTGGCAGAGTAGATCAATAAAATGAGCTGGGACCTAAATTTCCACTAAGTATCCCCTTCTCAGCATCCTTCCTCAGCAGATTTCTTCATCCTCATTCTCTGCGCTGCACTTCCTAAACTATGTCATCCATCTCTAGTGCCTACTAGAGACAAAGGTGGAAATGCGTTCTTCTGCTTTTGACCTAATTCTCTTCTTGACTATCTAAGTCTAAGGGAGGATAAGAAGAGGCACTCAAGGTAGCCTCCTTTCCCCCAGCACTGGTAGAGTCTGGTTCAGTGACTGCTGATTGGACAATGGGAAGGGCCTAGAGTCAAAATACTCCAATAGAATCTCTCTGTCTTTCTCCCTCTCCATGATTTCTGCTCCAGGGACTGACAGCAGAGCATTATGTGGTGTCACTTGGTCTTTCCACAGTCCTTGAGGTCCTCTGAGTTCATGCTCCTCTTAGCCAGGACTCTCATTTCACCCAAAAAGTCTTGCCAGTATCTTCAGTGAGGTAACCAATTAGCAGCATCCAGTCCACTCCCGATTGGCTTGATGTCCCCACTCAGAAGTGTCTGAGGAGGGAAAACACACACACGCACAAAACTTGTGTACTTTTCCTAGGATTTGGACACACACAGTACAGTGCTTGATTTTCAGATGAAACTTGGGAAGACTCCTGATCCTGGGGAGTTTTGCAACCTTGTTACTTAGGCTGGGTTCATTCTTTCACTCTGTCCCTTGGGAGAAAGAATTATTCAGAAGGCTACCTGAACAGCAGAGCAGAAAAACTAAGGATAACTGTCCCTGTATGTTGGAGAGTAGACAGGGCTAGTCCAAGTGGACAGTGCAGTTTCAAATATTGCAGATTGACCACTGCAGAAGAGTGTTCTGGAAATCAGCATGTGAAAGTAAGTATTGGTTTGTCTCTACTGTACAAGAATTTATCTATTATCCTTATGTTTCCTTTATATTTATGTTTAGGTTGATTTTAGTAGGACATAGATGAAGAGTCTTGATCACTGAAGTCTGGAATCTGGAATGCTTAGCAACAGCAACAACATGCTGTACTTTTTGCAATAGATAATGGTATTCCATAAAAAGATTCAGAAATGGGTTTAGGACATACTACCAGGGATGACATTATTAATATGGTCTGCCTAAAATATTCTAGAACCAGCTGGAATTCATTTTGTGTTAGAAATATGCCTATAAAGCGATGATAATTTGTGGTTCCATGATGAGTAAACAATAAATAGATAGTTTCAAGAACTTTAAGGATCTCCAAGACAGATTGCTAGAATCACAGCCCTAGCCCATTCCTATAATGTTGTGCTAACACTGTCTTGGTGAAAACTGTTTGCTTTACATGGTGAAATTACATATCCTTGATTCCCTATCCCAGGTATTGCTGAAGGTATGACTGCAGGTGGGCTGGTCCCTAACTCTGAAAAACTGGCTAATCACAAATAGTGCAAAACTCCATGCTGCATCATACCTCATATGCAAACTGTGCATGTGATTCCTCATGTCAACAAACAATATTCATGCAAATATTATTAATGAAGACCTGTGCAATGTTTGCTCTCTGAAAGCACATGATACTGATTTGATACTGATTTGAAACAGCTAGCTCACCTCCTCAACTGATGAACAGAGAATGGGAGTTGGGAAGCAGGAGGAGCCTACAATCAAATGCAGAAGTGAGGAACCAAGTGGGGTTTTTTTTGTTTGTTTGTTTTCCCAGGACATGTACACATTCTATAGGGCAGCCCATCTGTAAGATACTTTCTTACTAGGGAAAATTCTTGCTGGTTACACAAGTTTACTTCAGCTGTCTAATCAGAGTAAGAGTTCCTCACATGTGTCTAGCCAGGAACTTGCAGTTTGCTAACAAGGTCCCAGAAAGGATGAGGAGGTGGAATTATATGGTAATGCTGGAAGAAGGATGCTGCTGACCTATAAGCAGTTGCATGTCCTGCATTCTCTCTAGCAGCATCTCTGCTAGCATCTTGAATGTTCTGTATCTCCTAGTTATGCTTTCATTCTCCTCCCTGGACAAATTTATGACACCCACCCAACCCAAAAACTACTATCATAAAAACATACTCACCAGAACTCTGCACCTTCACTGTGACAAAACTCTAGACAGCCCTACACCATATAACTGGGTAGCTGAACTTCTGCAGATAGGAACCCAAATACTGAAAAAGGGACATGTCCTAACACAAGGCACTCATTGTCCCTTTCTGCCACAGATCTTGTACAAGTTCTCAGGAGTGTGGAAAACTGTTCCAGAAAGTCAACATCAGTCTTCGATTTAGAAGCAGGCTGCTCTGGAGTTTTAGAAATGCAGATGTGTGGTTTCATAGAATCATGGAATGGTTTGGCTTGGAAGGGACCTAAAAGACCATCTAGTTCTGACTACCTTGCCATAGACGGGGTTGTCACCCACTGGATCTGGTTGCCCACATTCCCCTCCAATCTGGGCCTTGGACAGTCCCAGAGATGGGGCAGCCACAGCTTCTCTGGGCAGCATGTTCCAGTGCCTCATCACCCTCATAGTAAAGAATTTCTTCTAATCTAAATCTATCTTCTTTTAGTTTAAACCATTACCTCTTGCTGAAATGCTACACTCCCTGATAAAGACTACATCCCCATCTTTCCTGTAGGTTCCACTTAAGTAATGGGGGGAAATTTTCTGCAAAGTACTGAAGTATCCTAGATAGGATTACATCTTAGCATAATACAGCTTATCAACAGCATTGCTGCACTGCCAGAAAAGCATACTTTTCTGAAGTATACTTCAGAAACATGGAGAACTATGCTGTAGTCTATTCCATGCAGTATTTTGCAGGAAAATGCTGGGTGCAGTACGGAGTGCTTTTGCAGCAAAACATAGGTGAAATGCATGAGACCATAGCACCTTGTGGGGACTGAAGACAGGATAGTTCAAGCCAGTTGGGAGTAACAGCATGAATCCTGCTTAAACAGGCAGAATTTGAATAAACTCAACTTCCCAACATACCCTTGTCCAAGCTTCTCCATAAAGCTCCCTAATCACTCCAGAGCAAACTATAGAGGAAACGTATATATGGGTAAGTATTTCCAACTGGACAGCTAGTGCTTTGTGCATGCTGTTAGATACAAGCTAACATGATGGTCAAGATATAGCCAAAATCATCTTCAAGCAGCCCAGTCTTTATTTTTAAGAAAGCTGAGTTCCTTGCGTACATATTCTGAATTTCTGTGTCAGGGCCAGACATTAAATTTTTAAGATGTTGCAATGCCTTATGTGGACAGTCTTGGTTTAGCATTCAAGAGAGCAAGACATACACTACTCTTTCTTAAGCCAACACCAAACACAATGAACATCTTTAAAATATTAAAATCATTTTCAACTCACTTGCTCTTCCTGCTGGGGAACTCTGGGGAGCTGGGACTGGATGATCCATCAGATTTCAGGTCAAGCAAAGTTTCTGGACTGTCTACCCCCTTCTGTATCCTCTCTGCAGTGTCCCTGCTTGGAAGAAAGAGAAACTAGCTATATTCCATGGCCAGAGTTCACCATTATCTCTTCTAATACTGGATCTCTCACATACACAGGAGGGGAAGCAATTGTATTTGTATAGAAAAGGACAGACTCCTTGCAAGCTGTTAAGGGCAATGTATTAGAAATGGTCAACTTTTTGCTCATTTTAAATTTATATAATTTATATAAAAGACTAAATTAATTTCAGTATTTTACTTTAATTCTTCAGCTTTATCTTTCACTGCCCCTCCTCCCCCCACCCCCCCCAAACACACACATTTCATAGGTCTTGAGAAGCTTTAGAATCATAGAATCACAGAGTCGCTCCGGTTGGAAAAGACCTTCAAGATCAAGTCCAACCGCAACCTAACCATACTACTGTAACTCTAACAACCCACTGCTAAATCATGTCCCTGAGCACCACATCCAAACAGTTTTTAAGCACATTCAGGAATGGTAACTCAACCACCTCCCTGGGGAGCCTGTTCCAGTGCTTCACAACCCTTTCTGTAAAGAAGTTTTTCCTGATATCCAACCTAAACCTCCCCAGGCGCAACTTGAGGCCATTTCCCCTTGTCCTGTCACCAGTGAGAAGAGACTAACCCCGCTCTCACTGCAATCACCTTTCAGGTATTTGAAGAGAGCAATGAGGTCTCCCCTCAGTCTCCTCTTCCCCAGACTAAACAGCCCCAGTTCCTTTAGTCTCTCCTAGTAGGGCATATTCTCCAAGCCCTTCACAAGCCTTGTTGCCCTTCTTTGGACCTGCTCCAGCACCTCAGTGTCCTTTCTGTACTTAAGTTTCATTAGAGAGCTTTTATACTAATTGCATAAAGGATTTTCTGACTAACTAAAGTCAGCTAATGTCTCTATTTCAGGATAGTTCCAATATTTTCTTTCTACTGGTACTTGTCAAGATATTTCTGAACAAAACTGTCTACATGAGGAACTTAAAAGTGAGGAATGTTTAAGTAAGGACTGGAAAATTCATTTCCCACCTCAGGTTTTGTTACACTTTTTGGTGTTTTCAGCAACGCAGTTTACAGTTCCTCATGTACTCTCTTGGTCAGCTATCCTACCTGTACTCCTCACGTCACTGTTCATCATGCCTTCTTTTGTGCTAACATAACTGTGAAACTGAAAATGATTCCAATAAAATAATCTTGAAAATTAAATAACCCTGAAACTTCTAGGACACATCAACGAGTGGGATGGACTGGCTTAGCTCAGTTATCCAAGGCTGCATTTCATTAAGCTACAACTTCAGGATGAAGTCACGCATGATTTGTTGAGCTCACTGTTGCCATAGAAAGAGCCTGCTCTACTCCAGCCTCCTCCACTTTTGCTGAGCGTAGCTTTCATCAGTTCTGGTACTCATCAGACTTTTCCATGAGCTAGCACACAGCAGAACCTGGCGGACACTTTTCCTGGTTGATTAATGGGCTGAATCAATTCCACGAAGGGCACAATAGGTAAACAAGTTATCACAAGAAATTAGACAGGACTTGGTAGCTAAAAGAGATAACAGAAGAGGGAATGTATGACGTCTGCTTTTCAGTAGCCATGAACTATTAGATCAGACCAATTGCTAGTGAAACCACATGTCAAGAACCACCTAAAAAGTCTTCCAGAAAAATCCAAAAATAATCTCACAAAATAAGGCTTAGTATTCCTTATATCTAAGCTTAAAAATAAGCAAAAGAAAAGCTAAGTAAGCCCTATAGCTTTCCAATTCCCTTCTAGCAAAGCAAAGAAAAAGGAATTTAAATCCAGTTTTTATTCCTTGTTGTAGGAAACTTTTGCAGATGTTCGAAGGGGATAGGGAAAGATGTGGTACATAAAGTAACAGATTGAGGGACACAGCTGCATAACGTAGAGAATGTTTTAAAGTGCTGAGGAGCTGTGACTACTCCATTGGCTTAGATTGTTACAGGGAAGATGTCTCAAAAGATTTTATTTTCCTCAAAGAAAGTTCTATTCCATTTCTATTAAAATAATGTCATAGGTGTCTCATTAAGGTCCAAGATAATAAATTGAAAGAAAGAAAAATGTAATCATTCTTCCTGTTGTGAAATCACAGGTTTCCATATTAAAGATGGCTTTTTGCCATTTACAGTCTTTAAGCTGTTTCCAGGATTTCTTGCAACTGGGAAAACTGAGTATCAGATGCAGAGCACTCACATAGCTTTTGAGACTCTGTGCACTCTTTAAAAGTGCCATGTAACTAGAGCTGAGACAATCTTAATGATTTAACTGTCATCTCTGGTGACCAGTAGAAAACTGAATGGTAGAATGGTTATAATTTCATCAAATGCACCAAACTGCTCCTGGATCCTAAGAATTTGCTCTACCAAATAGTGTTATTGTATCTTTGTATCTGTTGTAGTTTCCATGGAAATAGGAGTCATTACTTTCAGAGTGATCTCTGTGATGTATTTGAAGTTTTGTCTTCTCAACACAAGAACAAAACCAAATAAGAACAGAATTTCCCTCAGATCAAAGCCTTCTTAATTCTTATCTAAAATTTGTGAAGACAGAATATGAGTCCTGAATCATACTGCACAATGTTTAAGAGTGATCTTACTATGTTCCTTGTACCTTCTTAATTAAATATTGATTCTCCCCATTTTCAAATGTCCTTTTTTATTGTTCTTTTCTGTCATTCATCCATCTCTATATCAGATGATAATCATGATTTAATGCCCATTCCAACCATTTCCAGTTCAGGTCTCTTTCCTGTCTACTCCCTTTCTGTGCTTATCCATGCCCTTCTATCTTCCTTTTCTCATTCCCTCCTGTTTTTTCTCTGCTTGTCTTTTCTTCCCGCAGCACGTACCTCTTTTCTTCCTGTATGTTCTCAATGCCAATGGCACTACTCCGTCGCCCATGGAAACGGCTGGTTCGAGTACGTGATGGGCTCCTACCAGGCAATGCAAAAGACTAGAAAAAAGGAAAGTGTTACAGGAAGGAAGAAGGGAAACAGGACAGGAAAACTGTGGTGAACCAGAAGAGCTGGAAAGGGAGTTTGCAGCGCTAATCCAGATTCTCTTTCACTTTGCTATGCTATGTAGTAGCACAACACAGCTCCAACAATGCAAGAAAGAATACTTTCTGTCCATGACAAAGAGAAGCAAACATTCAAACAGGTGGTAAGACAGAGAGATACAAGATACACAGGAAGGTACACAGCTAGAATAGAGAGAAAGAAGATCAGGAAAGGAGGCAAAATCATTATAAAGTAGTGAAAACTAGAAGTTAAGGAAAGAAGGAGGAAGCAAGCCCAAGTCAATACTGTTCTGTGACTTTGCAGTGGTAACATAACCTGAGTAACTGGTCACCAAGAAATTCCCACCCTGAAAATTACTTTCTTAGATAACTCAGAGTTGTTTTTTCTTCAGTTTGCCTCCACTGACATTACTAATGCAGAGACCACAATAAGCTGCATGTGCTTTGGCTAAGGTAACCATATTTCCAGTAAGAGAAACCTGGATGCTTTTCTGGAAACATATTTGTCATAGATGTATAATGCTCTTATCTTTAGAATCCCTATCAAATAAGAAAGTCTTTGATAGTGTCTAGAAATATTCACTCTTTTTCTCATCCCAAACACTAATAACTCCACTGTTCTAAATCTGAAAATTCTATCTACAGCAAAAGAGTATTTTGAATAAACCTTGCCCATTTATTTGTTTTAGAGAAAAAAAATTGAAATTGACTGGTGAAATAGAAAAAAAATAGAACAGTTAGTGTCCTTATGTTTTCAGATCTAGTCATACAGCAACACAGTACCATTCTGGTGAAACCACAGTGCATGCATTTTTTTTAAGTTATGACAACCTACAGGATCTAATACAGGATAGCAGAGATAAATGTTTGATGTAGAGTCATGTTTTGTCTTCTTCTTCCAGTCCGCATCAATCTTAGCTCTAGTTTGCAGATGAACTGGCGCTAGAGATAGCCACAGACAAAAAAGACTGCAACGCATGTTTTCACTACTTGTGAGATGGAAAGATAGAACAGAAAGAGATTAACAGAGGGACAAAAGGACAAACTATTAGAGAAAGAGAAACAATATGTGCAGGTGGGTCACAAAGGTTTGCCAGATTTCTTTTTACAGTCCACCCTAGTACCTTACCGCAGCAATGGCCTTAGGGCCCTCGGCAACACTCTGGCTTAGAGCAAGGCCAGCTGTCGTCGGGCGGCTGGGCATGGTGGCTGGCTGCTGCTTTCTCATGGATATCCCCATGGTATCCAGGCTCTGGCTGCGGCCTCTGATCACCCGCTAAACAGAAGGGAGGCAGGGAAACAGACAAACACAGATACACATACAGACATGCACACAGCAGGGCACTATGAAAATCACCACAGCAAGGCTAGAAAGCTGGGACAGACCAACACCAGAAACACAGAAATTCTAATTCCTCAAAGGCAGCATCTTACCTATAACCCATTTTTTTTTCCTGGCTGATTTATGGAACTCACTCCCAGTAAAGAAATCTTCCTCAAGTATATTTTCTGCTTTTGTCTCATTTATTCTATTGCAATAGAGATTCCCTCACAGCATCCCAGCTTCCTGAATAAGACAATATCATCTGATGCAGTCTTGCCCAGTATAAGCTACAAAACACAAAACTGAACTGAAGACTATAAGGTCATGCATGAACGTGACTTCTCTTTCCAAGGAGAGAGCAACAATCTGAAAATCTGCAGCATTTGAAAAAGCCATTTTCTGATATTTCTCAGTCTTTTCCAACCCTTTGCAAAGGCTGTTTGTGTACAATGACCTGTAAGTCATAGTACCTGCTGTAAGTCAGAAAAGGACATTTTGGAGTAATCACTTTAAGACATAGGTGGTTATGAAATTTCTGGTTAGTAGCAACAGGAGAGTAGATTGATTGTTCGTACTACTACCGAAACATCTCAGATCCGACTAAAGCTACACATAAACTTAGTAGTTATACATGACTGGCTTAGTTTCACCATCCTTAATGACACCAGTCAGCCCACCAGACAAAACAAGGGGAGTTCATCTAAAGAAAAGCTATTTTCAGTAAGTCTCTCTGTTCAGACAGATAAAAGAAATTGGTGAGACAGAAGTGAGAAAGTGAGAGAAAGGAAAGTGATGCAAAATTTTTCCTACATAAGCAGCTAAAAATTAATTTCTCCTGTTTGTACAAAAAAATTTGCTTTTGTTTATTGTCTTGATCCTTGCACTTTTATAAGTAAGTTGTCACCCAATCCTGACTTTTGAAAGTGAGTCATCTAAGCTGAACAAAAGGAAATTAACTCTGGCTTTAGAGAGAAAGTAAAGTATCATTATTTTTTAAACAATACTCACTAAGGTTTGTTGGTAACTCTTGTAGTAGCTCCTGCAACTCTTTCAGTCATAATGAAAATGAACTGGAAGTTGTCTACAGTGAGAAATTAAAGCCGCTTCCTACTAGCTACTAGTTATTGCAATTCCTCTTGTAAGCACCTAAGCCCTTCCCAACAAGGAGTGAAACCCCATCTAACACTAGTCACCAGCATGAAGCATAAAGAGTTTGATGTCCTAGGGACAGTATAGGATTCCATCAAGGACCAAACTTTTGCTCTACAGAAAGACATACATGAACTGGAAAAATGTCTATTTTTGAATGATATAGTAAAGCACTGTTGAAGATGCTCTAAAGAAAGACTGCTACAAGAAAAGTCTTCTTTTCCATCTCATCCTCTGCACAGCTGATCACTAAGGTCGATATTCCTGGTGGGACACAGTGATCTTCAAAAAAAAACAAACGTGGACAACTGGTAAGGAACTGCTTCAATCCACTGTCACCCACCTTGAAATTCTCAAAGAAGCCCCCACTGCCATTCTCTGTCTTGTCATCTTCCTCTATGGGCAATCCCATCATACAGCGGCTGCGAAGCTGCAGCTCCTGAAAAAGGCTCTCCAAGAGGGCACTTCGGGTTCTCTCCTACATCAACATTGGGAATGAAAATATAGCTATTATGGGGAGAGTGTACAAGGGTGCTGTTACTGCAATATCCCTCATCCTCATTTAAAAAATAAAACAAAAAATATCATGAAAATTAATTTAAACAACATTAACTGATTTTAGCTGTGTAGATATGGAACTTAAAATTGTAGATAGCCCCTTTAAACTCCTTTTAAATCAAGTCATAATGGACATCAGGTTTTACAGGTGATGAAAGTGAGGCATGGGTTGAGGGCAGCTGCAAGCAGCAGAGCTTGGAAATGGATTTGGGGACTTTGAACAAAACTCTTAACAGTATGTGCCCTGAAATGCAATACTGAGTCTCAGCTAACACAGAATTTCCTCCAGCAATATATATGCATCATATTCAAATTCTTACTAGAGGATTACTCCATGACATTAGAATGTATCTGTTCATATCCTACCACGCCAGCTGAGATATACAAAGGAAAGATTCACATGGCTAAGAATAATCAAATTTAAACTTCCAAAGGAATATTAAGCATCAGAAAATTAGAAAAGAGTAAAAAAATATCTTGTATTTTCTTAACCTGGCAGCAATATAGTATTATATTTTTTAATGGAAACAAATAGTTAATCAGCCCACCTTTAATTTAGCAAATTTTTCAGCTCGATAGCAGCTGTATTCAGCATTGATGAGCTTGACAAGAAGGAATTCACGAAACTCTGCACTCTACAAGACAAGATGAAAAACAGACTGGAGATGATGACAGCAATAGAAACATCAGGTGATAAAAGCTCTACCTTAGTACTCTTTAGACCTCCAAAGATTGTCTTTAGACCTCCACACTGACAATACACAGTGACTGTCAATAAAAGAGTGTGTACTATTTTTTCCTGCCATCTAACACTGGACCAGAGAAACAAACCTTTCTAAATATGGCTGGATTTGGTAGAGAAGGTCCAAAGAAGGGCACATCATCTCTGGCTGTGACTGAAACCTGAAACAGTACAAGGGAATAAAATCAATATAGTAATACAAGTGAGACTTTTAGTAATTTCAAACTTTTATGTCTGCATGCATGCATGTTGTAATGTATATATCCGATACACTGTTGTACCTCCAATTCCTTCTGAATGATTTACTTTTTCCAAAGGTATCTATCGGTTCCCGAGTTCAGTGAATGGATCACAGAATTATAAAATCACTTGATTTGGAAGGGACCCTTAAGATTATCTAGTTCTAACCCCCTACTATAGGCAGGGACACCTCCCTCTAGACCAGGTTGCTCAGAGCCCCATCCATCCTGGCCTTGTATGCCTCCAAGGAGGGGGCATCTGCAACCTCTCTGGGCAACCTGTTCCAGTGCCTCACCACCCTTACAGTAAAGAATTTCTTCCTAATCTCTGGTTTAAATCTACCCTCTTCCAATTTAAAGCCATTTTCTCTCATCCTGTCGCTACTTGCCCTTATAAAAAGTCCCTCCCGAATTTTCCTGTAGGCTCCCTTCAGGTACTGGAAGGCTGCTATAAGGTGTCCCCAGAGCCTTCTCTGCTCCAGGCTGAAGAGCCCCAGCTCTCTCAGCCTGTCCTTGTAGTAGAGTTGCTTCATGGCCCTCCTCTGGACCCTCTCCAACAGCTCAACGTTCTTCCTATGTTGAGGGTAACAGAACTCACCTCCCTCAACCTGCTGGTCGCGCTTTTCATGATGCAAGTCAGCATACAATTGGCCTTCTGGGCTGCAAGTGTACATTGCCAGCTTATGTTGAGTCTTTCATCAACTGACACCCCCAAATGCTTCTCCTCAGGGCTTCTCTCAAGCCATTCTCTGCCCAGCCTATATTTCTGCTTGGGAAAAGCAGAAATATAGGTCCCAGGTGCAGGACCTTGCACTTGGCCTTGTTGAACTTCATGAGGTTGGCATGGGCCCACCTCTCAAGCCTGTCCAGGCCTGTCTGGATGGCATCCCTTCCCTCTAGCATGTCAGCTGCACCACTCAGCTTGGTGTCATCTGCAAACTGTGGGATCTACATTCAATCCCACTGTCCATGTTGCCTTCAAAGATGTTAAACAGCACTGGTCCCAGCATAAATCTCTGATAAACACCACTCATCACCAGTCTCCACTTAGACACTGAGCCACTGATCACAAGTCTCTGAGTGCAATCCAGCCAATTCCTTATCCAGTGAGTGGTCCGTCCATCAAATCAATTTTTCTCCAATTTGGCAACTAGGCTGTCATGTGGAACAGCGTCCACTGCTTTGCACAAGTCAGGTAGATGACGTCAATTGTTTTTCTTTCATCCACTGATTCTGTAACTCCATTATAAAAGGCCTCCAAGTTTGTCAGGCACAATTTGCCCTTGGTGAAGCCATGTTGGTTGCCACCAATCACTTCATCTTTATTTTCCATGTGCCTTAGTAGGGCCTTCAGGAGGATCTGCTCCATGATCTTTCCAGGCACAGAGATGAGACTGACTAGCCTGTAGTTCCCTGGATCCTCTCTTTTTCCTTCCTTGAAAATGGGCATTATGTTTCCCCTTTTGCAGTCAGTGGGAACTTCACCAGGCTGTCACGACCTTTCAAATATGTTGGAGAGCTTGGCAATTTCATCTTTCAATGCTGTTTTACCTCCCAGAAATGCAATCATAAAGTAAAATCAAAACACCTTGCCAAACCTTACATTTTAAAGTGTTCTTAATAATAAATATTTTTAATAATAACCAATGTATTTAGAGGAGAAAAAAGATGCTTCTATCCAGCCTGCAAGATTCACCTCCACCGGACAAACCAAATGTTAATGTTAACTTTTTTTTTTTTTTTTTTTAACCAGACTTCTCAGTAGAGATATACTGTACACTAAGGGGAATACTGGGGAGTAGACCAGTACAGTGATACTACCTCTATTAGTCACATGTAATAAGCACAAAAAAGCAGTTTCTCGGCAAGAGATAAGTGCATCTATGCTTTTTTTTTTAAACATGCTTCTACCTCGTATGCCAATGCCAAAAAATAGTAATGCAAGTCAATTTTTCAAATACTGTCACTTTGCTCTTCACAACACTTACCATGTATATGTAGCTATCTTAACAGAAATTTCAGTTATTTTTTTCTTCATGTTTGAGATGGAACAAGGAGCAATATCATTATTTCCCATTTCATGCAACAGGGGACAACAGCAGTGCAATTTAACAGCAACTGCCTCAAAATAACACCCCATTGTAAATGTCACAGAGCGCATCACAAAGTCGTATGAATTTAATGAGACTAAGAAGGAAAGAGGCCCTTAATTTAGCTCATATTTCTCACACTATAGGCCAGCTACCCTAGTTACAAGGCCTCCCCCTCTCCCTCCCAACAGACTAAAATCCTGCTTCGCGTTCTTAATTTTCTGTTTGTAAAAATTGATTCAAATAAGTAAATATAATCAAAATTCAAATTTAAGCATTAGACACTAAAGCCTAGAATGATCTCAAGGAAAAATTATTTAAAATTCCTTTGGAAAAGCTCTTACACAAAACTGCATTGGCCCCAGAGTCATGGCTGGGCTGATTTTTTTTAATGAAATGATAAAGGAAACCTTGCTACTTTGACAAAAATAATGCCACTGCATGTAGGCAAAAGCAATACTGGGAAGAAAAAGACAATTGGCAAGCTTCCCCAGCTCTTTTCATTAAAAAATCCAGTGAATTTATGTGCCCTGTAAGATGGACAGCAAGAGAATGAGAACCTCATGCCTCTGATCACCAGGCAGCTATTTTGTCATGACAGACTTAGATGTCTACAACATATAAAACAAAAGAATGTTGTTAATCCACCACCACTACTCCTTTTATGAATGATGAGATGGAGATCCTGTTATAATTTTGATATTCTTTCTGCTCTTGTAGATCTAAAACGCTTAAGAACTCATTATCATCAAATTAGAATTTTTCCCTATAATGAGACATAGCACTTCAATTAAAAAGTTTGTATAATGGAGAATACATCACAGAATGCAAAATAATATGTGTTCTGATCTCTCAGCATTGTTGAAAGTTGAATGTAAATTCATAGAAACATCCATACAGACCCATGCAATAAAGAGCCCTGGCAAGAGGCTGTGGATACATAATTTTTGTTCAAGTAGGGCTCCTTTCAAATGGATGGCCCTAAGATGTAGCACTTCTCTTTCAGACGGACAGTGGTTCCAGGATCCCCAAAAGCAGATGCTGCTGGTTAGAAGTCCACAGAATAGGCCAGCCAGCTCTATTTGACATACAGTCTCAGGATAAGCAAGCTCTCAGCACTGTGCTACATAGCATGAGCAATGAAGGCATGGCTGTCACTAAGCATCACACAAAGTTAGGTGAATGAGTTCTTCTTGAATCATACAATGCAAGAAAGAGATCACCCAAAATGTGTTCACTTGCTCCTTGTGCTCTTCGATATAAACACAAAAACTTTATCTGAGTTTGTCTTGCATTAAATCCCAAGTATTAAGCTTTAGAAATCCATCAGCTACACTGAAAAACATGCAAGTATGTAGTTTCATGTGTACGCACTTACAAATCAATCAAACAATTTTTTTTTTTTACATTCTATTTGCTAGGTATAGACAATAACCATTCGTGGACTCCATTTAGTAAAATATTAGTGTTCCAGAATCTTGATCATTCTCGGTATTAGCTCTTAGCCTTCTCCAGCTTATCCATATTTTTATTAAGTCTGAATACTCACTAAGCAGGAGCACAGATTGCTAATAGCAGAAATCACATCAATCAGAGAGGACCTCTGGCAAACCTACAGAATAGGGAATAACACAGCAGGAAGAAGAATCCTAGTCAGAGATCGAAGTGTGGGTAAATGGGAAGGAGAGCTGGTGACAAATACTGGATTTCTAGGTTTACTAGTTGCTTTTCACTGAGAATGTGGTTAGCATTTACTGATAGAGCAAGCAAAGCTGTTTGGATGACAGCTGGTCAAAGTTGTACCTCTCCCAAAAGCCCAAGAACAGGTTGTCACTTCAAGGGTCGAAGTCAGTACACCACCACAGAACAATTTGCTGGCTCTGTTTACCTTGTAGAGAGTCTCCCCACTGCTGCTGTGAGTGAGCTGAACTACCACATACGCGTGCAGGAAATTAGAAGCAATCATATCAGGCACAAAAGGTGTGCTTTCATCCTGGAAGATGATGGCTACAATGTCATTTCCAATGTGACGCTTCCTCTGAAGCTAGAGAGAAAAAAGGAAAAAAACATGGAGGTGAAAAAGAGTAGAACAGTACGACGGGGCCTAAAACACCAGTCTGTTTAGCATCTCCAGCTGATCTTCTCTAGCGAAACCCCCATCACCACTTTTACCATTCCTCCTGTCATACTTCCCAACATCATGCAGTCAGGTGTTCTTCTCTTTAGTTAGCTCCTCAGTAGATATCCCTCCCCTCTTACCCACACCCCTGAATTCCTTAGTTCTCCTCACAAATACCTGTTGGGAATCTCCTTCTGCGAAGGGCAGTTTTGTAGATACATGAAACATGATCTCTTTGCCCCGGAAATTTGTATAAACTGATTCGGTGCCTGTTTGACCTCTAATGACATCCAAACCTCCCCGGAACCTGAACAAATCCACACCACATGATAGGTTGGGCAGGACACAGATGAAAAAGTGGAGAGAAGAAAGGAGATATCAGTAATGCTAGCCTGTGCATCAATAATATCAAAGGTAACTTTAAAGAAATCAGCAACAGAGGAGTACTACATCTTCCCAAAACAAATGCACTGGTCGAACCTGCAAAATGTTTCTGCTGATGAACAACCTTCCTTGCTAAAAGCTTTGAAGCTAAACCTGGGATCCTCGAACAAACTACTTTGTTTGGCATTTTTCTGAGAAAAGCAATCCATATTTTAGAACTAGAGAAAGTAGCTCTGTGGCAGAGCCACATACTGTCCCCTGTGATTGCAAAACAAACTTGCGTTTATACAGTCAAAATAAATATTTTCTTTGATGATCCTGTGGGACATGTTGAAATACTCTAAGATCCTTAAATGAAAATTTTTAGCTGAGGCCTAAACTCCAACAGATTCTGAGGCAGGATGGTTGACAAAAGCATGCTGGGCTTCTCCACCCTCCATCCCAGCACTCCATATGTAGGATTCATCCCACCAAGACTCACTGGTACCAACGATAACATTACTCAGGGAAAGGACCAAAGCTCCCATTTCCTCAAACTGCATGCACTGGTATACAAGCATTTCAAATGTCCTCTTGAACCTGAAGTGCCCCCTGGAGTGGCAAACACTCCATCAGCCTTGTCAACCTCTGATGATGCCTTACCATTCCTTTAGCTTGACCTCAGTATTCCTAATGGCATCTCCCTCTCCCATCAATCCTTGTTTAAAGTCTTCAGTCCAGCCAAGTTACAGGCTAAGAGATATTTGTCCCATCATAGATGAAGTCACAAACCTTCTGCGTTCCCTAACCAGTCCTGACTTTAAAAATGTGCTTGTTACACACCCACGGAAATCCTGCAGCTGAATCTTGTCCCCAAGGAAATCCAAGAACTCCAGGAAACCCAGACTCTCTTCCGTGTTACTGAAGACTTCTTCTTCAGTTGTCTTCAAAAGGAAAAGAGAAAAGCAAAAACAGTACAACAATTAGGCAAAAACACAGTTCAATCAGCTTTGAGGACCTGCACAAAGGAGAAAAATCAGTCAATACAGGGCAAGACTGTGTCCTTTCTATTTAAGAAGTCTCTATTTTCTAGTATCCCATACTTTCCACAGGACGCTACAGACCTTCTTATTACATTGAAGCTAAGAGAACTGACTTTCTGTTTTGTCTTGAGGATGGTAGGATCTGAATGAGCTTACCTGTCCAGGTTTCTGGTAGATTACCCCAAATTTGAAGTTATTGCTTATGACATGTTCATCAAATGCAACAATAAGCTGTGAAGCCTGTGAAAATGAACATACAAACTATCAGTTGCACTTAATTAGCCAGCCCTTGATGAAAAGATACATAGAATCAGAAATTTATACCTTGGGATATAGGACAGGAAAGAAGCGTTCAACATTCACGTCTTCACACAGTAGCTGTCAAGAGACAGAGAGGGAAACAAAGTGTGATTATCATGTGCTCTAGCTTGCCACAGGCACAACAACATGGACACTCATAATTATCTAACAAGAGTCCTTTCAAGAGAAAAGTCTAAGGTAACATTAGAAAAGAGAGAAGAGGAGCTAAATGGAAGAGTGAAAGGGGAAGTGTATGAAAGAACTGGTGCAAAAAAAAAAAAATAAAAGAGAGAAGTGGGAGGACAGTAATGTGAAAGTAACTTGAAGGTTGAGAAGTAAAGAGACAGAGATAGACTCATGGTATAAGAGTGAGCAGGCAAGCAGGAATCTCACCTTTGCCATCTGGACAGCATTGGGAAACTCATTCAGACAGGAAATGGGGATCAGATCATGTTTGGTGCCAGTTCGCGTCCTGGAATAAAATAAAAACCACATTAGAGTAAATGTTGAAAGAGGCAGATGCAACACTGGCTCTTCAAACAAACAGGAGACATTCCTTCAGATTGTTCTTGAAACAGTTAATTTCAGAGGAATAATTTTAAGCTTATTGCATAAAATCACTGAAAAACAAGGAGTACTTACCGCTCATCACTTGTTGTGGGGAGCAGGGAAAGACAAAACAGGGAGGCACAAGAAAGACGTGGGCCTGTTAGAGCAGGTCCTGGGGAGAGCCATGAAAATGATCAGAAGACTGGAGCACCTGTCCTATGAAGACAGGATGAGAGACTTGGAGTTGCTCAGCCTGGAGAAGCAAAGGTTCCAGGGAAATCTCACTGTGGCCTTCCAGTACTGAAAGGAGGCATGTATGAAGAACATTTAAAGACCTTTCACCAAGGCCTGTAGTGTTACAAGAAGTAATGGCTTCAGACTGAAAGAGTCAAGATTTAGATTATAAATAAGGAGGAAATTCTTTACTTATAAAGGTAGTGTAACACTGACACAGGCTTGCCAGAGAAACTGTGGATGCCCAGTCTCTGGGAGGTGTTCAAGGCCAGGTTGAATGGGTCCCAGGGCAATTCAATCTTGTGAGAGGTGTCCCTGTCAACAGCAGGGGGTTGGAATTAGATGATTTTTAACATACCTTCCAACCCAAACCATTTCATGATTATATGATTCTCTGCTAAGGCTCCTGTTCCTTTCCATTCTTTTATTGCTTTAAGAAATAATTTGCTTTTTCTTTTCCATTTTCTACTACCAAAATTCAGACGTGTCAAATACAGTTCATGGACACGGGATATATACATATAATCCAATATAATGGGATAGAGACAGCCTAGGAAGGCAGATCTGTGCAGAGTATGGGAGGTAGAAATTGGTGTGGCAGTTGTCCAGAAAAGCTTCCTTTCTTCATATGTATATTAAAAAAGAGGTGTCTTTCTAGGGAAGCAGAAAGATTTGGCTGTCAGAGTCCTCTTCCACCAATATAAACAACTTATTGGGCAAAGGTGCTGCCTGTGGTAGGATATCTTAACAGAGAAATAAATATCCTTCTTTCTTCACCAGTCCTTTCCATGTAGGAAGGTTTCTGGGCAAGTGTGCTCTCTATTTTTTTCACCTAGAAGATTCTTGCTCTGCCTAGCACTCTGAAGTGTTCTCCACATACAATGGTGGAAAATACCAGTGACAGTCTTGTAGCAGATTCCTACCCATGTTTTCCTTCAGTACTGAATGAAAGATGACAAGCAGCAATGGTATGTCAGTTGCTTCAAGTAGCATATTGCCTACCAGAAGTGGGCCCAGTCAACAGAGTAAGAAAAAGCTTTTCTGCAGCATACTTCTCACCTATACAAGATCCATCTCTGTTCTTCCTCTAGTTTATTCAGCAGATCTCCGGGCTTTGTGAAAGCCCTAAAGGGGGCACACTGGCACATCAGAGGCTGTCCTGGGAAGCTAAGGTATGTCCTAGCTCACCTTCAAGTGGTATCTAGCCTCAAGTACAAAGCCCAAAGACAGGCCTGAGCTAGTCTGCCCTCAACTAGGAAATGTACATTCCCTTCCTTGAGAATGCTCACTTCTCTAAGTAAACAGAATTAACAGGAGTTTATTTCTGAGGGAAAAACAAATGTTTTTCTCAGAAGAATTGTGAGGATGTGCCCACGAACGTTTCAGCTTCCTGAAGGAAACTGCTATGAGAATGTCAGAGGAAGGCAAGAAACGAAGGCTCAAAGGTTTCTTTACAGGCCTCTCTAAGAGAGGGACATGAGATTCACACCCATATCTATGAAGATAAAGTTCAAGGTAAGACGAGAGAGACAGCACAGTAACACACACTTCAACAGCAGGCACTGTTACCTCAGCAACAAGCGTAGATTTTCCTGTTTCTCAGACTGTTCATACTTCACAGAAAGTATCAAGTAGCCCAAGGACACATCACTGGAATAAAAGTTCTGGTGCTCCTGAAAACAGGAATTCAAAATGCATTATTCCCAGCATGCTTCCCAGAGAAGTATACCAGATTTTTTGAAATACAACCTGTCCCTCAGGACTGGCTTGTTTTTTCTTTAAGTAGCAGTGGCATGCTTGAAGACATGCTAACGCTGTCTCCCAGCCTCTTTGGTAATCAGTGCATGAGTATAAAAGTTCATCCACTCCCAGTAGAGCTCCTCCTCAGCTGTAGACTTTTAGAAGGGCTTCTGAGAAGAAGTAGAATGAGAACGTTCAACAACAGATGTTGAAGAACTCCACTTTCTTGTAAATAAATTCCTATATTTGATAGATTTTCCCTGTACCCATTTATACCCTGCATAACACTAAGCATAACTGGATGTAGTTATGGAAATTTTCTGTACAAACAGTAATGGCAGAATCAATACATCAAATACAACATACCCTATAATTGTTCTCTACAAGCATGTACATCTCAGTAAGGATGCAGCCAGAATTCCAGGAAACTACTTTGCAGATGGAGGATGTTCTGAAACTAACACTAGCATTACTTGAGCTTTAGTGGAGTGTGCCTCAAACAGAATGTAATTCAGCTTCTTCTGTCTAGCACTGAACCACAATGCAAACATTTTTACAGGGTCTATACAGAAGTGGCTGCAGCCATATATTTCTTCCAAGTATATGGCCATAGGCCTGGCTGTATCAACAGAAGTTAAAATCTACAGACAAGTGAAATGAAGGGAAATCTCTGGCAGAAATAGAATTCTGTATAAGTGGAATCATCCAGAAATACTTCCATCTTTCTCATCTTCCTAGTAGAGGTTAAACAGTATCAGGAAAACCACTCAGTAGACAGTTCTGGAGCTGGCCACTACATATGGATCAGTCCCTGGGCAACCTGGTCTAGCTGTGATGTCCCTGTTCATTGCAGGGGAGTTGGACTAGATGGCCTTTAAAAGTCCCTTCCAACTCTAAGGATTCTATGACTCCATGATTCTATGATTATGTAAAAATCTGATCAAATAAAGAGACTGAATTAATACTTCAGCAAAAGGTCATGAATTATTGGGTTTGAGGAGAAAGCAGGGCAGAGAGACCAATGAGAATGTCATGCAGGAGATCCAATTCTCTTTGCATTTAATCAGAACAGTATCATAATCTTTCCCTGCTAATGAGAACTTCTGTTAAAAAGAGTAGTAGTAGTACATTCCACTATTAAGTCTCCAACCCAGAAGGATATGGTGAGATTAGAGTGGTATTCCTAGGCTAGAAGGTAAGGTGAGAGTCCTCCTCAGTAAAGCAAAGCATAAATAAAACAGAATAAAACCAAATAAAGAAACCCCAAACAAAAATTATCTCAGCTACACTATAATGGGCAGAATTATCAGTTCTTCTTTATGCCTCAGGTCCATGAAACTGAGGAGTAAGTCACACAACAATCTGCTGGCCAGGGAACTGTTCAGGCCACAGAAAATCAAGAGTTGATTTTAGTAGATCTACTTTTGCAGAGGAATTTTGGGATTTTCCCAGATGAAGTACCCCAAGATATCCAGCTGGATTTCCCACCATTGGTTACAAAGAAAAACATGTTCTGACTATTCACTGAGCTATCAAATGCTCCCAGAGGATAAAAAGCACACACATTAATAGGGAGTTTGATTCCCAAATTCCAATAGGTCCAAATTACCTGGCTGCAAAGTGTTTGACATGGTCAGATTAAATGAAGGAGAGAGAGAAAATACCTCTTCCCTGCTAATAATGAATAGGTTATTCTACTTCCAGAATAGCAGTTATCTCAAATCCAAGTAAAGGAATCACAGGCTAGATACTGTGCAGTCAATCACCAGGATTGAAAGACTCAGGGGTTGCATCACAGGAAGTACTGTGTAAATACAAACTTGCACATGACACAGAAATTTTATGCTCTGAGACAGTTGTCAGTTAAGTGTCAATTGTACAGTCAGAACTTCCATGATCTAGAAGGTGTTCTGTGAAAGGACTACTCTGGACACAACTAATTAATAAGAACTAAATGGGAGCTAAGTGTCTTTTGATCAAAGTGATTTGCTGTACAGCTGGCTAGTCTGATAGCTCCTCCTTTAGCCTTCTGCCTAGAAAATACAGAAAGACTGTTCTGTATCTGTTGGATTGCAACCTCTCCCAGTACAGCTGTGAGATCTTCTTTTGCTGTGGAAAAAAATCAAAACAAATTTTTTATATTAGTAATAGCACTGACAGACTGTGAAATAAAAGGTGTACCTAGTGATATACTCTGATATCTACATGAACATATGAATGTTTGCATCTCAAAGTCAACAGACATAAATCAATTCCATCTTTGAAAAAAAGGACTAATTAAGCCTACAGTTACTTCCCTGAACCTGGGTGTGAAAATGAAGATATTGAACTTTTTTTAAGTATCAGAGATATCATTGTCCTCACTTCCTCTGACATACACATACACACAAAAACAAAACAAAACAAAACAAACAAAAACATAGATTCAAGGAGCAAAACAAGAGCATGCTCAAATTACTAAGATGAAGACTGATATCAGGGAAGTCCATAAAGCAAAGAAGTCAGATGCTAGGGTGTATGCCTAAGACAAGCTGTTAAGGAAAAGATGTCACAATACTGACAAAATTCAGGATTAGAAGACATAAAAAGGGAATATGAGCAGAAGTCTGGGGTTAGCTGCAGCCAGAAATCAGAATGAGCCGCAAAGACTAGAAAACCAAATTATTTTTGATGAGAATTCAGAGCCAGACCTCAGCAGGCCTGACATATTAGGATCTCAGTTGCTATGGGAACCAAGCTATTAACTATTCAGCTGACCATAACCAGACAGAGCTACACAATAGGGTGCAATCTTTTCTAGGGTAACAAGCACTAACATTAATGAAGGTCTCACAATAATTGAATTGTTACCAAAGCCATTGTGGATGCCTAGCCTGATCCTGAGTGTAAGCCTAGGTCAAAAGTATGAACAAAAACTCTAACTTCCTCCTTGTGGCTTTTTTCCATCTTTGATTTTCTTTCTCTGTAGAAACACTTTGGCAGCAGAAGGCAGACTCAGTGTCCTTCAGCACACAGCAACATTTATTTTTACCTGTCCGAAAGTTGGAGATGAACCATCAAAATGCTTTATAGTTAATACTGAAGATTGTGACTCAATGGCAACAAAACAACCTGAAGCTGAGATGACCTATGTATATTTGTATAGGTAGGTCCAATCCAATCAGCTAGTAACTTCTTTCCACTAGTCAGGAAGCTAATTTTGAGTAAGTTCCTCAACATAGTTCATAGTACTGCAGTAACAATAGTTTAAATCAGTACAAAGAAAGTACAGTATAATGGAAAAATACCTGACCAGGTATGAACACAAGGCAAGAATGCTTTTTCACCAGTACTGCCAGCTTGAAGTGCTTGTGAAACTGCACTCTTAGATTCTGATTGGCATTTCCAGCATATGCCTTTATTAAATCCTTTCTGGCTTCCAGATACTTCTCTTAATTATAGTCTTTGAAAACAAGGTAGGCATTTAATACTTCCCACTGTACTGCATACAAGGTTTTATAGCCTTCTTCCTTTACACAAAATGAACTGTACTGAACCTCTCATCATATCAAGAACAGACCAAGAAACGCAGAATTGGAGGTCAGTAATGGCTTCTATGTCTTAGCACTTTTTTGTGTGTGGTTGTTTCATAGCATAAGCAGTATGGCTTATTTTTCATTAAAAATGTAAAAAAATTGTCAGTTTCAGTGAGCTAGCATATGCGCACCCATAACACAAACGTGCATACTGACTGCTGTTTTAAGTTTGTCATAGGGACTTCTCACTGAGAGGCACAGGGGCACCCAATTGCTGTCCAGATAATCTCTTGAGGGAGCTCTGCTGGGGGCCTGAATGTGGGACACCAATAAGAGGTTACCAGTTCTGATAAAGCCAGAATACTATGATGCCATTAGAAAACTATGACCTGATTGCTATCACAGAAACAAGATGGGGTGAATCACATAGCTGCAATACTGTAAGTGAGGTCTACAAGCTTTATAGAAGAGATAGAAAGGGAAGGAGGGGCAAGGGAGTTGCCCTCTATGTTAAGAAGTGGATAGTTTGTGAAGAGCTGCCTCTGAGAAGGCGTGGAGTTGTTGGAGCAGGTCCAGAGGAAGGCCACAAAGATAATCAGAGGACTGCTGCCCCTCTCCTCTGAAAAAAGGTTGAGGAAGTTGTGCTTGTTCACCCTGAGGAAGAGAAGGCCCAGGGAGATCTCATTGCAGCATTCCAGTACCTGATGGGAGCTTATACACAGGCAGGAGACCGACTCTTTACATGATCTGATAATGACAGAACAAGGGGGAATGGTTTTAACTAAAAGAGGGGAGATTTAAATTAAAGACTCAGAGGATATTTTTTACTCAGAGGCTGGTGAGGTGCTGGAGCAGGTTGCAAAGAGAACTTGTGGACTCCCCATCTCTGGAGGCATTCAAGACCAGGTTGGATGGGGCCCTGAGCGGCAATACTGCCCATAACAGGGGAGCTAGAGTTAGATGATCTTCTGGGTTCCTTCCCCAGCCATTCTATGATTCTACTGCATATACTTCCACTTCCAGTGTTGCCTAAATATTCTCTAAACCACCGTATTTGCCTTTCACATCATGCTTATAAACTCTTTTCTTGGACTAAGAATTGCTCAAGGTTAGTCAAGCACGCAAGAGACCTTTCTTTACCTTTCAGAAATAATCTTCCCATGCCATCAGCAAGAAAAGCAAGCAACTTTGAACTGACAAAATACTTCCCTTGTGGAAAAGCTCTGTTTCTCCTTACCAAAGCCTTTTAAATCATGGGAACTGTCATGGATGTTTTTATGCATGACTTAAATAAAAAGAGCTTTCACAGTTTAAGTCATTTCCAAGGAGTATTTGCAAGCCAGCACACTTATATGATATGGGTGAAGTTTTCTACCAATGGATAGAGTATTCTGTGACAAGAGTCTTTTTCAACTTCTTCTCTGATACATGCTTGCCCACCAGCTTACAAGCTTAATGGGATATAGACACATATTCATGTCAATTAGGATAAAGAACAAAATGCTGGGCACTTGAGAAAGTGGAGAGAGGAGTCTTTAACCACTGATGGTTGGACACTTTGCAAACATACAGTTTGATGGAAAGGAAACTCCTTCATATTCACTTCACAGTGTAGCCAAGGTTGGCAAGGACTTCTGAGTCCAACTCCTACTCAAGCAGGTTCACCCAGAGCAGGTTCCTCAGGACCATGTCCAGGTGGCTTTTGAAATTCTCCAAGGAGGAGAGTCCACAACATCTCTTGTGGCAGTGCTCTGTCACTCACATAGAAAAGAAGTGCTTCCTGGTGTTTAGACATAATTTCTTGTGTTGCAGTTAAGAGTCCACTGCCTCTTGTCCTAGTACTGGGCACCACTGAAAAAAACCTGGCTCTGTCCTCTTTGCACCCTCCCTTATACAGCTTACACCCTAAGGATAAGATTGATTGTTAAGATCAGTACTTTGTTTAATGCAGCCCTGGATACCATTAACCTTCTTAACAGCAAGCATTTCCACTTGATGGTCACCAGGACCCACTGGTCCTTTTCTGTAGAGCTGCTTTCCACCTGGGTAAACTCCAGTATGTCCTGCTGCCAGAGATTGTTCCTTTCCAGGTGCAGGACTCTGCATATCTCCTTGTTGACCTTCATGATATTCTTTCCAGCTCACCTCTCCAGCCTTTGAGGTTCCTCTGGATGGTAGCATAGCCCACTGTTGAATTCACCACTCCCCCATTTTGTGTCATCATCTGCATACTTGCTGAGGGCACACTCTGCCCCATTCCTACTTAGAAGAAACAGTGATGATACAGCACTGCTTTAGCAGAGGGATGGACAAGATGACCTCCAGAGGTCCCTTCCAACCTTAGCTTTGTGTGATTCTATGATATCAGGTCAGCAGTGAATTCTACAGTTGGACTGGAAACCACTTTACCTTTCATTACAGCTGAAATTAGAAACCTTCAATGAGAACCTTAAATTTATCATGACAGAAAAATAATTAGAGTTGGCAAACTGAAGGATTCCAGAATGTCATGGGATTTATGTCCATTATGTTGTACAGCAGATCTGTCAGTCTGGACAGAAAGCCTCCAGAAAGGGTGCTTTACTAATAAATGTTATTAACATCAGCTTCAAGTTGCATACTACAAAAGATAATTCAGGCAAGTCAGACTACTGCAGAACAAGTCCCAGGCACTGTTCAAAGCTCCTCTTCATTGTTTTAAGCTTACTAAGCAGTCACACAGACAGATCACTGAATAAGATACAATGTGAGTGTACATGCCCGGTTTTCTTATCACCTTATAAACTATCTCTCAGAAAAGATCGTGGTTTTATTCTTGTGTGGTTTTGATGGTTAATATCATCCTGAAATCCACTCTGGGAATCAATTAGTTCCCTAAAACTGCCAGTGCCAACCAGAAATATCTAGTCATCATACTTATTAAGTTATCTACTCTGAGAAAAACAGACCATTCTGCTCATTGTCAATGGACTTGAGCTCTTTGTGCAAAAGTCACCTCTAAAACTCATACCACATCCATTTCCAATACTATTTCACATATTTTCTCTCATCATCTCATATGTCCATGAGCCTCAGAGGAGCTTCTCAACCAAATATAAGTATTTTTCTGTATGAATCTTTCTCTTCTGTTAACACACAGGGAGATGCACAGGTCACAAGGAGTAGGATCAACTTAACACACTGCGGCCATGCAATTGTATGAACTTCATTTACTTAGCTCAAAGGATATTGTGTGTCTGTGCAGTTATTTCTAAGTCCACCATGAAAAGCCTGAGGTACAGTTCAGTCTTAAGTCTGGCAGGTCAAAGAGGGCTCTGAAGACTACCCTTACCTTCCCTAGGAAATGCTTGCGGTATAGCTTGGCTGTGGGGTCACTCTCCAGTTTCACTTTAACACTCCAGGGAAAGGGTACATCAGACAGAGTTGGACTGGAGAGGTTGTGGCTTGTCCCTTCAATCCAGTAGCCCCCAAACTGGGGTAAGATAATGAGAGGATATGGCCACCCTTTCTGTAATACCTATTTGGAAGGACAGAGAACATGAAAGCTGAAAGGTCAATAGCTGAAAGGCCACTAGGCTGAAAGTTCAAGGGAAAATCAGAGAAGAGTAGTACTAACTCACCTCATGGATGCTGGGGTAAGGAATATACTCTTCCTCCGTCTGGAATCAGAAGAGACTGTTAGCAAAAATTAGCAAAAATGTGGGAGATCTTTTAAATCCTTTTCCTCTCATGATGGTGCATGATATGTCTTCGGCTTCTTCTCTGCCCTAGTCCACCTTTAGAGTTTTGTTTTAGAATTTGGACTCTCTTTCCCAGGTCTCAGCATTGTAATATAAAACTTTAAAATCAAAAATCTCTAAAGGCTAATTTTAAAGTTACCATGCTTGAGCTAGAACAGAAAAAAAATTGAGAGGAAAAGTTGAGAATTTAAGGATAAAAATCTGCTTTTATTGGCCTAAAATTGAGGGAAACACATCAGCTTTCTTGTAACATCAGTCTTCAAGCAGACAATTGAAATAAATGCAATGTGTTTTCATAAATGTTATCACAGATCTTAAATTGAATAAAATTTAATTAATTATTTTGTCAAAACTAGGATTTTTAATAATATTAAACACTTACTGGAATAACTTTCATCAGAAAAAGGAGAATATTGTCTTTCAGCTACACAGTAACACCTCTCACAGCTAAGAAAAGTAAGTGTTTTTCAGCTCCCTGTTCACTCCGCAATGAAAATGCAGTACAAGCCAGGTCAGCAATCATCTGTCATTATCAGTAACTTAGGTGGCAACAACGATTTTGCCTGACCTTGAGAGGAGCTGGAAGGGAACATCTTTGTTCATCCAGACGACTCCCCTGGAAACAGAAAGTCATAAGACAGTGAATCCTGTGTTTTAGCATGTCTGTTTCATGTTTCTCTGTGTTCTTCTCCACATCCTCAATTTGTATATTTTTGTTCTCTATAATCTTCTGTTTCATGCAAATTTGGAAGTTTGGAATAAGCAGGAGGAGTGAAGATGGAACTTGGCTAGGCTACTCCTAATTTGGCATTAAAACTGAGAAGACTTACACTTCTTTAAAAGCAGAAAGCTGGCAGAAATCAAAAAAATAATTATCCCAAAGGGATTCTGTTATATAATTTTCTACTCTCTTTAAGCTACTCCTTATTCAATCAATACATAAATTAAGATTTATTGATAGAACATGAAAGAACAGTATTTCAGACTTTTTCTCACAGTTTTAGTCTTCCCTCTCCCTTGAAGACACCATACTGTCAGGCAGAGCAAGAAGTTCAGAGAAAGTTTAAGAGAAGTAACAAATTTTTGAGGATTACACAAGACTTTGGAAAGCTTATATGCCTTCCTTTCATCCTTCCATTCTGATAATGGAATAAATACGTGTCTTGGAGGCAAAAGAGAAAATAAGAGTTGCTCTCCACGCTTGCATCTGATTAGTGCAAAGAGCTTTAGGGCACAGTCCATCGGTATCTCCTTTACTTGCGCAACGTTAACTGGCCACATGCAACTGGATGCCTAGTTTCTTCCTCTGTCAGTAGATGGCATCTGGGCTAGGTTTTCTCACTAAAGGCTATTTCATTCTCTGCCTTCTCACTATGGCACGAGTTTGCTCACTTCCAGCACACTTCTGCAGCAGAAGCACACAGTAACGAAACATCAGAGTCATGGGAACGCCCAGCACTGGGTAAGCAGAGGTTGAGAACAGAAGAAGTCAGAAAGATATGGGAACCAATAGGCTCCCACAAAAAGCTGATAATAGTCCAGGTAGGCATAAGTACGGAGAGACAACAGCTATGTCTATGTAAGCATTTTACAGTGAAACGATCTTGTAAAAGTATCTGGTGGAAATATATAGATCTGAAATAACTTTTCTACTTTACGTACAGTTAAAATGTAAGATATTTAAGGGCAAAAGTTTGCGGCCAGTGTTCCAGTCCTATAAGGTGAAAAAAAAACGCCAGTAGAGCAACAATGTTAACACTGAGCAATAGCAACATTAACATTGGGTATTAATAATGATCAGGATGCTTCTTTTTCTTTTCCTTTGCTACTTCTGAAAGAAAAAGATCTCCATTATACATAAAAAAAAAAAGATAGATTTAAAAAAAGAAAAGAAAAATGACCTGGTGAGTTGTGAAATCAAAATGGAATAGAGGCTGACATGTAAACTTCACAGTTTATGGAGGTAGTAATAGCCATTTTGTATTTGGGCAGGTCATGAAAGTGTACATGGAGTACATGAAGTGCAAACGGGTGTTCTGTTAATGTGATCTGGAGTTTTACTTGACAGCCTACTGAGCTGAGACTCATGAGGAAGGCTAGGTTCTGAAACAGGTGTCTCAGGAACAGAATTTTGGGGCAAGAAAAAGCTATGTTCTGTCAAAATAAGTGTGAGACAGGAGAGACATGGAAGTACAAAGCAGCCCCAGTTTTCTGAAACAAACTGTGGAAAGTACCGGGACAAGTTCTCTATGCACTGGGGGATTTTTGCATGTGGAAATGGAAGCTGGGAAACTGCAGTGTTGCAAGGTCTCTTCTCTTCTCTTCCTTGGCATTTTTGACAGATCTGATAACTGCAAAAAGTTTCCAGTTTCAGAGGAGGTCCTAGTGGATGACCAGTATCTCAGCCTGAGGGAAAAGAGCTGCTATAAGTCAGTGTATTAGAGCTTCTGCAGAGAGCGGAGAAAGAACATGCCAGCACATTCCATGCTAGAGTGCCTGTAGTTAAGGGAGCTCCTCTTACCCTGGAAATAAGATGTAAGTCTAAATGTAACAATCACTCCTCTAGAGCAAAGTGAAGATCCAGTGCAGCTCAGGCTGTGTATTCCCAAACCTCATTTTAGTACATAATAAAAGACAGGAATTATGTATCATCCTATGTGTTACATAAGATCCAAGTTAACCACAATATTTTAAAGAAACGTTAACAATCAGATAAGGCATTGGCCGTCTGTAAGGATGCTCTGAGAACATATCTGAAAAAAATAGCTTTAAAAATTTAGTTCCTAGACATATAAACTATTATTATTATTAGATTACTATCTCTGCATTTGGCAGGGGAAATATGTGTTTTCCCTTTTATTCTTTCATTTTACATTGTAATATATACACCTGAATGCATGTTTTTAATAAAAGAATTAAGCCAGAGTCTTCCTTGCTTGTGCAAATTAAAGATCAGGCCTATAGTGGTTATTTCTTAAACTAGCTGACCTTTCTAAATGCATTTATGTTAACACATGTAAATATCCTATTAATCATCTATCCCTAGCACCTGCTACCCAGCAGAAACAGTTTCTTGAAGATTTTGAAGACAATGCCAGAAATACCTTTATGCAACTTTGATTTTCTCTCAAAATCACAATTCTGAAAAGAATGGAACAATTTGTGCATAGCTCTTCCATCATGCAAGTTCTAGAAATGAACACAGGAAAACAGTTTTGAGACTCCATATAGAAGCTTGAACCTAGAAAACCAGACATTCTTCAAGTCTAAATTGAAGGATGTTGGGATTGAAGTGACAAAACAAAGAGCAGCAGAGAATTTGTTTGGCTAAAAAAAAAAGTGTCCGAACTCTGACAGACTTTCTGTAATTTCTCATTACCTGCATTTTTTCAATCATCTCAAACAAGTCCACAGTCTGTGAAAAAAAGAAAAAAAAGAAAAAAAAGACATCAGGGAAAAGAATTTAATACTTGCAGTAGTTAATGTTATCTTCTGTGGTAAAACAGATAGTAAACGAGCATCCCTTTCCATGTTTATGTACAAAAACTATTTATTTTCTTGCTGAAGACAAGAAGGAATCTTTCTTCCTTCACTGATAGCAAGGACAATACAACACTAAATAGTTTTCAGCTTACATTGCAAAAGCTTGACCTGCAACCTGATAGGACAGGTATCAGGAATTTGTATCTGTGAATGGGTTAAACTACAGGCCTGACACAATATACAATAAGAAATTATTAATCAAACAAGTTTAGGATTCTCATACAGAAGTGGACAATTATAGCTGTAACACAAGCATGCACACAAGCTTGCCTTCTGTCACTTCTGCTCAGCAGTTCAATGCACATTCCAACCCTGAGTCAAAGGAATGTAAACCGCCTTTACCTTGTTGGGAGCAGCAGAAGCAAGAGCAGATGGAATGCCTTGAATGGGAGAGTCTATAACATCACTGACACAACACACTCCCTCCTCAGACCTCCTGTGAGAGACAGAGACAAAAGGAAAAAATAAAAACTTCTAACTCTTGGCAAACACAAGACACAAGCACTTCCCAGTGATGCTTTCCTTGCCTTCTGCTGTTTTCAGCTTCTTTCCAGACCATTTCTTGTCTATGAAGAAGCTGTCATTCCCTGTCAGTTTACTCATAACCTGCAAAGTTCCTGAATAAATCAGCAAAAAAAAGGCACAGTGAAGTTAGCATAGATGTGTCTGGAAACAAAGCCTAGGCTTCCAATGTAATACAAGACTAAACCACTTTGTAATTCAATCGTGGAAATGTTTGTTCTGTGATCATGCATCATGACCATGAATTGCTATCCCCCAGCTGTTAGATTCATGACTCTTACTACTGTTAAGAGATCAGTATCTGGAAGTGGCAGAGACTCTTACTCTGAAACAAGTGTCTGTATTCCCTATTGTATGTAAGAACTACATCTTTATGTAATTATGAAGTTACGCTCTCATTACAAGCTCCAAGAATCTCTATGCTCATCAGTTCTCTGACAACTCACAATATGTTTTGGTAGTCCACTTGTATCGTGTAACTTGTATATAGGCTTGATCTATACAGAGTAATGCAAATCTTCCATCCCACATTTTTTTTCCTAATGAGAGAGCTATGTTATGCATCTAAAGATTCCATGTGGGAAGAAAGGCTTAGGAGTTTGCCTCAACATACTCAAATAATTACTGGAATAGTTAGATGACAAATGTATTTAAAATTAATATTAATTTCACTATTAATTGAATTTTATTAGTAGTATTAATAAATACTAATATTATACACACACGTGCTTTATTTATGACTTCTATTCATTTAGTTGGAGAATATCCAGGACTAACAAAATGTATGTCCAAGGCATATATGTAACATTTTCATTATTTGTTTTGGAAAACTGAAGGCTTTGTTCTGCAATACCTAAAAACTAAGAGTTAAATCTGAAAAATTCTCATTTTCAGAAACTAGTCATACCCAGAGAAATCTAACAGTAGATCTTTTATGTAAACAGATGCCATGGAGCCTTGCTGCATGCTATAGTGTTTTTCTTTTGCATGCCACTGTTTTGACTCCTGAATCATTCAGTAAGGTGTAAATTACATACCTATAACATAGAAATTTGGCAGATTTTGCATGAGGTCAGTGAGAATAGTCCTGCCCCTGTTCTATTGCCATAACTTCACCTCTATGTTTTGGCTGAGTGAAGCATTTCACAGAGCAACTGCTCCTTATCATTCAGTCCTTGTACAGTTCTAATGACAAAATGCAGTGGATGCCAAAATCTCAGGCCCTATCATACACTTAGAGATGTTATCAATTCTCTAAATATCCCAGGAATGTGCATAGGAACTTTAAAAATCCAGAAGAATGATTTAGAATTGATGTTACCTTTCAAAGAGGGCCATTGTAACTATTGTTTGAATGTTCAAGTGAATTTTGAATATTGAGAAAAAATTACTTGCACTGCAGACTCCAAAATGAAGCCTATGTGTGTAATTATAAAGCACAAATATCACTATCAGAGAGCAGAACACCATGTTTCTGAAAAAGAAGAACAATTCTGCAGGTTGGGAGTGCAAAGAGAACATTAAGTACACAATATGTACATTTAATGCATATTTGCTGAAAATTTAATTTTATGAAAAGGCAATAAGGGGAAGCAGAGGCTGAGGAACAGACTAAAGACTAGAACAGGATTTTTATTAGTGACAATAACCAATCCATTAATTTCAAGGAAGTATCTGAACTAAAAGTAGGCCTTCCACTTGGGTCATGGTAACTCCCACTATCAGTACAAGCTGGGAGATGAAAGTGTAGGGCACAGCTCTGCTGAAAAAGATTTTGGTGGGTACTGATGGACAGCAAGCTGGACATGAGCCAGTAGTGTGCCCTTGCAGCCCAAAAAGTCAACTATATCATGGGCTGCATCAAAAGAAGTTGTCAGCAGGTCAAGGGAGTTGATCCGACCCCTCTATACTATTCTGGTGAGCTCTCACCTGGAGTACTGTGTCCGAATGTGGAGTCCTCAGTACAGGAGAGACATGGGCCTGTTGGAGCATGTCCAGAGGAGGGCCACAAAAATGATCCATGGGATGGAACTCCCCCCCAAGAGGACAGGCTGGGAGAGCTGGGGCTTCAAACTAAAAAATGGGAGATTTAGACTGGACATAAGGAAAAAGTATTTTTTACAACAAGGGTAGTGAAGCACTGGAATCAGTTGCCCAGAGAGGCGATGGATGGATGCCCTGTCCCAGGAGATATTCAAGGTCAGGTTGGATGGGGTTCTGAGCAACCTGATCTATCTGTAGATGTCCCCATTCATTGCAGGAGAGTTAGACTAGATGACTTTTAAAGGTCCCTTCCAACTCAAATGACTCTATGATTCTATTCCACTGCTAAAGACTCTCAATTCTGAAATGGTGCAAGAAGAACCTATGCAGACTTCTAAGATACTACCTCCACACACACAACTCTGCTAATGCCCTTTGCTCCTGCTTTGCAGCATCCTCTGCTATTTCAGTCCTGGGATCCCCATACAGCTCTAGAAAAATAATTCCCACCTACTATAGCTAAGCCGGATCAGCAACAAACTATGGAATTATTTATTCTGTAAGAAAAAAAAATGGCTTTAATGGGTTTAATAAAGCCTTTTATCTATGTGGTAGAGTCTCACCCTGCTTCCTTTCATGAACAGGAGCACCTTGGCCAGCCCCTCTCACCTTCCTGGAGCCATAGAAGGACATCGGACACAAGGGCATGGCAGTCACACACCCGGCTCACAGAAGGGCTCGCTTTGAAGCTGGAGTTCCCAGCTCAGATCACGACTGTCACTCTCATCCCCTCAGCAACCCTCCCTTTCAGTCAGCCTAGAAGAGCTCTTCTTCCTGCTCCCACTGCAAGACAGCCATCGCGGGGCAGGGTCCCGCTCCAGCGTCTCACCATGAGACCCTCACAGTTGTTCCCCCACCCCGTCCCCAGGCTGCAGGGTGAAATGCACGCTGCCCGAGGGAGAGCCACTCAGTGCCAGTACATACCCTCCGTCGGCTCCAACAGGAGAACCGTGCTTTCGGGAAAACATCCCGGAATGGTTGCTACGGGCAGCTCCCTTCCGTCCTCCTCAGGAGCTTCCTCTCCTCCTGCCTCAGCATGGAAAAGGGCACAGGCTCCCTCCCTCCCTTGACTTCCCAAGGCAGGCTTAAAAGGAGAGACAGCAAAGAGCACCTCACAGCTGGGACGAGGCCCCAGCAATGGGGCAGGAAGCTCCTGGGAAGATGGACATGGCACAGAGAGACTGAAGAGGAGGAGGAGACATGGAGAAAGCAAAGAAAACAGGGGATGGAGTGATTGCTCCTGCCCTTCCTTTGCTGTGAAAAATCAGTAAAATCATTCTACCTAGATTCCACCATGTCTCCCTTGTAGGACAGCTGAATCCAAGAGGCTGACTCCAGGTTGTCAATGACTGTAAAACAAGCAGTATTAAACAGGGACAGCTGAAGAATGCCTTATTCAACTCTTCTGCAAGGTAAGATCTATTCACAAGGTTCCTTTTTGTATCCAGTGGGAAAAGTGAGCATCATGGCAATCCTCCACAACTTCTTATTTGCTTCAAGGGAGCACTAACAGGATATCAACCTCGCTAGCCTTTGGTCTTAGGAGGTGATGTATATCAAGTAATACAAAGATTTGACATTGTTCTTCATATGAAATAGCTGGATGCTGTAACATGTAAGCTAAAAAAAAGCTCAAATCTGGGAGTCAGAAACCCCATAAGCACCAGTACTTGCATTTACTCGTGGCATGGATAGATTGCCACTCCTAATAAAAACTGAGAATGAGAAAACAAGTTGCTTGTGTAGGCTGCCAGTAGCAACTACAGCCCTCCCTGATGGCATGGCCATTAGCAGCAGCAACAGCAAGACTAGATGTGGTGAAAGCAAAGTATACAGAGAGGCCCAGGTCCTTCTGACATCTTTCAGAAGCTTGGAACCAACTTAGTTAGCACACAGAATACTCTGGGCTCAGCTTTCATTTAGCTATCTCACATTTACCTAACCTCCTGTACAACTGCAGTTGTGTACACCCTCAAAATCCAGGAGCAAATCAGCAAATAATTATTAAATACTCTAATTGATGTTCTAAGTAGCATCCTTTAACAATTATCACATGAATAAATCACTTCCACATATAAGTAAATCACAAGTCCTCTTACCCCTTGCTGTTCCTCAACTTCTAATCAAGCTAACAGTTGTTGCTGTTTATGCAGCTGATACAACATTGTCACCTAATATAAGCCTTCAGCTGTATTACGTAAACTCAGCTCACACTGATAGTTGCATTCTTACATGAATTCTGCATATTTAGAGTCTCATAATATAATACATGTATTTATCTAATTTGTATGAGTCATTCTCCATTCCACAGTTTTGTTGTGGGGTTTTTTGTTTGCTTGTTTGTTTGTTTGTTTTTACAGACTAGCACACAAGCTTCTATGCTTTTAGGTATCCTTGCAGGTATGTTAATATATATATTTCAATAACCAGTGCCTACAGCTTTTGCTACATATTTTCCTCGTTTTTATTAACAGATTTTTTTATAACTGCATTAGCATTTTGTCTTGCTCACATAGGAGAAGTCTAGATTAGCTGTAACACTGAACCTGATCTCTGCAGTTTTATCAATTATGTGAGTCATTGTAGGAACATTAGAAGCTCCACAGAAGCTACGCAGTACCAGCATATTCTTCAACAGTAAACTCTACAGAGCAGAAACACTTTTTTTTTTTTTCTGTACTTATTACTACAACATTACACTCAGTCATCACAAGTTCATGGACAGAAACATGTATGTTTTCACACCAGCTGCTTTCACAGATGTATGTGCACAGCTTCTAAATGGCATACGGGATACAAACAGGCAGCACCTCCCACAACCCGCTTGGATTGATCATTCTGTGCCAAAGGTTGACAGAATGAGAGCGGGATCTCTTTGCATCTGGACAGACCCTCTTTCATGCCCCTCCATCTCTTCAGTTTATATAATTCCCTACATATACATCTGCTCTCCCCATCTCCTCCCTCCCCGTCGCCTCTCTCCCCCTGCACAATGCGGTATAGCACAATGCCTAAATGCTTAAAAAGCAGACGCTTTCCCTCCTGGCATTGAAACTGCCTCAAGGTCCATCCGTTACACAATGCACAGCAAGCAGCAGAGATCTGAATCAACCCCCCCTCCAGCTGTTTTTTACTCCCATTCCTTCTAGAAGCAAAATGTATTTAATTGGTATCATATGCAAGAAGAGAATAAAAGCAGCTAAGCTGTTCATCTCCTACCTGAGCAAGGTTCTCTCATCCCCAGCTGGCAAGCGGATGGAGACAGGGAACCCAGCTGCTCCCACATACACTCTTCTTTCTTTGCACTATAAATTATTCACATAGGTTGCAGTGTGCTCCCTCTCTCTCCCTCCCTCCCTTCCTCCTTCCCTTGCTTTCTCTTACACTGCCCCCACCTGCAGATGAATGGAGAGTGAGCAGGTCGCTGCTGTCATAGTTGAAATGAGAGATTGCTGGTGACAGAACAGGCAGACCTAAGAACAGCTATTCTCTGAAGCTGAGAGGATTGGTTCTAGGCAAAGGGACCAGACTGGCATCTGCCTGGGTGGGGCATGGGCAGCTCTGTGAACCCACATACGGCACCCTGCACTTCTAACACCAGACCCACAGTGATGCCCTGTAAAAATCAGTGAATTCTTTTTCACATAGGAAGCTCACTTTTGTGGTTCTCTCAAGAATAACTTCAGTTATTAGGTGTATCAATTTATAATCAAGTTGAAGTTCTTCATCATCAGTTTCAATCAGAAGCCATCAAATTTACTAATAATTCAGCAGGTAACTTCTCTTGGCCCATGTGAGAGATCTCTGAAAATCAGAGAAAGTTAGTAGCAGCCAGGAATTCTTGGCCTGGAGATATATCCCAGGTGCTCAACAACAGGGTAAGGAGATTGAAAACAAAAAAGATATGATTCATAAGTCCATATTTTGCCAAGAGTAGTGCATTATAAATCTAATAATTATTCCTAAAAAGAAGGAGTTTCCTCCTGTGCTTTATTACACAACTAACTTCATAAATCAGTTTGACTAACAATCTTAACAAATAATAATTTTCTTTAGACTATCAGACAAGTTCCTCAAAAGCAGTAACATACAGATATAAAAAGACAGTATCAGCAAATTATACATGGAATTAAGGCAGAAATGAGAAAGGATTGCCAGGATCATGTTAAAACAGGACTGACTTTTTTTTTTACAGCAGAGAGGCAAATCTGTAGAGTGAGGATAGACTGAAGAGCACAGAAATAAAAATATGGCCCTTGCCTTGCTTGGGTCAACAAGTTAAACAGTTTGCAGCAATGAAATTTAGCTGGACATGAGCCAACAGTACGCACTTGCAGCCCAGAAGGCCGGCTGTATCCTGGGATGCATCAAAAGAGGCATGGCCAGCAAGGAGAGGGAGGTGATCGTCCCCCTCTACTTTGTCCTTCTGAGACCCCAGGTAGACTACTGCATCCAGGTCTGGGGTCTACAACACAAGAAAGATGTAGAGATGTTGGAGCAGGTAGAGGGGAAGGCCACAAAGATGATCAGAGGGCCAGAGAACCTCTCCTGTGAAGATAGGTTGAGGCAGCTAGGCTTGTTTAGTTTGGAGAAGGCTCCAGGGAGACCTCACTGCGGCATTCATCTACCTGAAGTGAGCTTATAAACAGGAGAGAGACTGACTTTTTACACAAGCAGATAGAGATAGGACAGAGGGGAATGGTTTAAACTAAAGGAGGGGAGACTTTCATTTGATGTTAGGAGGAAATTTTTCTCTCAGAGGGTGGTGGAACAGTGGAACAGGCTGCCCAGAGAAGCTGTGGATGCCCCATCCCTGGAGGCATTCAAGACCAGGTTGGATGCAGCCCTGGGCAGCCTGATCCGGTGCGTGGCAATCCTGTCCATGGCAGGAGAGTTAGTTAGAACAAAATGACCTTTAAGGTCCTTTCCAACCCAAGCCATTCTATGATTCTATGAAATGGTATTCACTTTTGGGAATAACAGCAGCCTAATCCAAACAGCTTTCATGCTATGCATACAAAGCTTTCATGCTATGCATACACCTGCAAGTTTCCAAATTGTCAGTAGGACTGCTAGAAAGATACACAGGATGGGAAGGAAGGGAGGTCAGGCCTGGAGGGATGCAGCATGAGCTAGAAATTTCCCTCCTGGACAGAAAGGCAACCTGACAATTCAGAGTCATTTTTTTTTCAGAACTACGGATAATGCAGCTCCCAGTTTTCATCTATCCAGGTAATCCAGCTGTCCAGCTTTGAGGGAATTTTTCATTTTCTGACAGGGATGGAAGTGGTTAAAGGAGCCAGCAGTACCAGGGGTAGCAGGGAACAACCTCTGCTAGGCCCCTCAAGCTGCAGAATCCCTAGAGGCATGACATCGTCAGACCAGAACCCCCTTCCCAGGCAGGAAACCCCTCCTTTTGGCAGGTTTCTGGGACATGAGGAAGATGCAGCTGGCCCTTTAAAAGCATGAGCAGCTGCTTATTTGTGCAGCCAGCACAACCTACCGCAGTGCATGAACTGGCTGGAAGCAGCCACAGATTACTGTGCCTTAAAAATATCAGGGAAATCCAACATGAAATACACCTCAAGGTATAGAAGTTCACTTCTAAATGTACTCAGCAGGGGGGATTTACGTGGTGCTGATTTCTTATGTCATCAACACTTGATACATTATGAAATGATGTGGTTTAGTCATATATTTTTATTCTTTCTTTTTCACTGAGGGGGGCCATATGACATCTTGGTCTTGACACTATTTTCAAGGCATAAAATAAGAGTCAGTCCCCATCCTAAAAATATTTGTTATCCGAGAGACCTGCAAGGAACATATGTGCTTAGTCACATCCAAGATGTTTGTTTGTCAGAACTAGAAATTTAATTCCAATTAAATCCATTAACTCGCAGTTCAGTTCTTCAGCTACAAGAATAGCCTCCTTGCTTCCCTTTCCCTTTTTACTATTCCTTAACAGATGAAGACCATAAAATACAAAGTGCCCTTCTTTAATTACAAGAAGGGATGGACATTGTTACGTACATCAGAACAGTAAACCGATAATATACAGAGGGTTCACAATTACTTCCTCAAGAGAATTTTATCAAAAATTACCAATCAGTTTATTCTACAATGACAGGCTATCAGAAAAATGACAAAGCTGGTTTATGTAGAGGTATGGGAATATGTAGGAAACAAAATAAGAGATCATTTATTTGTTTGTGAACTAATAAGGCCACATAAAATATGGAGGGTCTAGTGGTATAACTAAATACAGCAGCAGAGAACACCTGCTATTTCACTTTGAGAAATGCTTAGCATATGTGATGTCTTAAAAAGAATCTCTTCATGATACTCAGAAAGAAAATTGGAAGCCATACACTAAATACCTAGAAATCCATTAGTGAAGAATCTGAGAGACTTTCTCCATGTATGAAGAGCTAAATATCTCTTACTTTTTTTGTATAGCACATAACACAGTAGAACATGGTTCCAGTTGGGATGTGCAGGCTGTACTGTATATGTATAAATCTATTTTAAAAATATATTCTGGTTGTTAGTACTGGAGGGCTATTACATCCCAGCAATAAAAATGGAAGGCTATTTGTTACAGAAAGGCACTCCCTAGACTTTGTGAAATACAGTTAAACAACATGTCTCCCATAATAGTGTTTCCATATTAATCTTAAAAAAATGATTCTGTGGACCAGTTTGTTAACACCTTGTGACCCAGATAGTACTAAGAGAACAAACAAAGGTGCACCGCTGAAAAATCAGTCTGCATAAAGCACTGTGGATAATAAGAATCCAGCAGAATTCCTGGACTGCAGTGAAATGAACTGTCAAAACAAACAACGAAACAAAAAATCCTCCACCTAACTGATGGTACTGAAACTTGCATGGGATAAAAAACATCCAGCAATTCTTAGACAGCAAGTGATAAGTTGGCTGGAACAGGGAATATCCAGCAAATTCTTAACAGCTGTAAACAGTAGATCTGAAATAAAGAATGCCAGCAATGCTATGGTAATACCTAAAACTGAGAACCGTGAAAATCCAACAGTCTTCTAACAGCAAGCAGAGCTGCTCAGACTAAAATATAACCAAAGAAGGGCAAGATGTTTACTTTCTTTTTAAAGAATATTAAGTACTGAGAGATATACTGATATAACTGATGAAAACACAGAACTATAACATAAATAATAAATATTGAGACTCCAACAATATGAGGAACTTTAGATGTGTTAGGCAATAAATATTTATATTGTGTTAGTGCTCAAACCCCAGCTGGCTCAGCGTGAATGCCAAGGAAAGAATTCAGAAGGGTCAACAGCTAAACCATAGACTTTAGGAACAGCAACAACAACCAAGAAGAGGTTTGAATAGGGATGTGAAATGTGGGAAATCAGCTAAACACTGCCTTCTTCTTTAAAATATCAGTATTTCATCTTCATTTTTTTCTTGATTCACCTGAAGGCATACATCCAGTGTTGATTTGGAGACCATCAGGTTTTATTCTTCTCCCTTTTTTTTTGTGCACTTTTCAAGCTGTTCTGTTTAAGTTGTCTCTTATTGATCCACCACACAAACTTCATACTGTGGCAATTTCCAGCCAAAACTTCCCCAGCAAGCCACGATTCAAACAATCTTGCTTTTGCTTTTGTTTTGCTTAGAAACATACTTTCAGTTAGATCCTACATCTCTTGTTTGACCTACCAGAAGAAAACATGAAAACATTTTCACAGGATAACAATTCAGATGCCATTCAAACTGCAGTACTGTAGGGTATGGTCATGGCACAAAACAGAAATTCATTATGATGTACCCTTGCTAATTTGGCAGTGTCCATTAGGAAAGAAAATTCATGTCAGAGCTGAATAAAACCTGTACTTACCACCAAGCATTCTGACAATTCACATCTCGCTGAACCATGCCAAAATAAAAGGCATATTCTTTTCAGCTCAGGTGTCCACTTTTTAATAAAGTAACATAGAGAATGCTCTTTCACTGACATGTGAATGCATACACGAATCTGAAATGTTACACCCATTTTTCCAGAGGCAGAAAAAACAAAGCTTCCAGCTTCCTCTGAGGTCTGCTGCCTCTACAGTATGGCTGGAGCAAAACATGGTGAAAATTAGTGCTAAAGCAAGTGATGGAACAACCAGTGTTGCCTTTGAATAGAGAATATCTAATGAAGCAGAAAAAGGATTGTTGTTCTAGATTTACTTCCCAAGCAAAAGCAGCTTTTATTAAAACATATTTTATGAATTTCTTTTCTTTCTTGTTTCTTTTCTCAACAACTTACTTCTCTCCGGCCTTCCTCACTTGATTTGTTGTCCTTTATCCTCTCTTTTGTCTGTATTAGTGCTTCCTGCATGTTCTCCTAATCCAATGGAAAAAAAAAACCTTTTTTGTTTTTACTTGGTTAGCTTTTTGTCTTTTAGCAATTCAGAGCATGTTGGGAAGGCAACCTTACGTACTGGCAACATAAGCAGCAAGAATATAAGGCTAGGAGCAGGGAAGCAGACAAAGGCACATGGACTATGCAGCAATTACATTCACTTTTCTCACTGCGTATCATCTCCTTTGGCTTTATATCTGCAGAAAAGGAAGGCAAATGCTATTCTATAATAAAGCTGCTCAGCATGTAGAAGATTTGTTCTCTCTTATTTCCAGCATCACTTAATAAATTTTGGTACGTCAGTACATGAGAAGGACCTGGCAATGTGCCCTGGTGGCCAAGAAGGTCAATGGGATCCTGGGGTGCATTAAAAAAGAGCATGGCCAGCAGGTCGAGGGAGATTATCCTTCCCCTCTACTCTGCCCTGGTCAGGCCTCACCTGGAGTACTGCATACAGTTCTGGGCTTCTCAGTACAAAAAAGACAGGGATCTCCCGGAAAGAGTCCAGTGGAGGGCCACAAAGGTGATAAAGGGCCTGGAGCACCTCTCCTATGGGGAAAGGCTGAGCGGCCTGGATCTGTTCAGCCTTGAGAAAGGAAGACTGAGAGGGGATCTTATTAATGTTTACAAATATCTTAAGTGTGGGAGAAAAAGGGACATTGCCATCCTCTTTCCAGTGGTCTGTGGGGACAGGATAAGGGGAAATGGCCATAAACTGGAGCACAGGAAATTCCGCACCAATGTGCAAAAGTACTTCGTCACGGTGAGGGTGACGGAGCACTGGAATGGGCTGCCCAGAGAGGTTGTGGAATCTCTGTCTCTGGAGATATTCAAAACATATCTGGATGTTTTCCTGTGCAGCCTGCTGTAGGGAGCCTGCTTTGCAGGGGAGCTGGACTTGATGAACTCTGGAGCTCCCTTCCAACACCTACAATTCTGTGACTCTGTGATCTTCTTGTGTTCTTTCAACTATTCTCAGCTGATTTCCTAATTTCATTTGAAACTCTTTCTTTTTCCTCACTTCTTTTCACACTGGGCATTCCACTTCATTCTTTCTCAATATTCCAGCAGACAGATTTTAACTGACTTCCTTCCTCCTCACCTTTAGTCACAGTCAAGTTCTCTCCCCCTCTTTGTGATCCACATTAGAAGCTCTCAGATAGCATAAGAGGTGAAGTCACTCTTGAATTCTAGTTAGTAGTGTTATGGGGAACAGGAGGACATACCTCAATAGATTGCATACTGACAATTCACATCTTACCTGTAGTAACATCTGATTTTTCAGCAATAAAACTACTGCATGTGCAGAGATCCTACAAAGTTCGCCAGCACAAAGTGAACAATAAAGACCAGGTTGGGCTCTGTCATTGAACAAAAGCAGCTGCAGAAATTTTTACCAGTGCTAATGAAATCTCAGGTTTAAAGCTCCTGCCATATGGAGGCTGCAGAATAAATAAACAAATAAATAAATAAATAAATAAAGATGAGGATGTTTATAGTCTTTGGGGTTTGGTTGGTTGGTTGTTTTTTTCAGAGAAAAAGATAAAAAATGTGACAAGTGAATTTTAAAAGTCTGAAATAGGAGATACAGTCAAATATCACAGCCTTGGTAAATGCTTGTTACTTTTCCACTATCCTCACAGCAGAAAATGAGGGACTTCCTCATTAATTTCAAAAACTTAGGAATGTTAAGTGTGTAGGCAGCCCTGAAAATTCTTATGCAACTCCTCTCTTTCAGAAAAGAGGAATCTTCTAATCTTGCACAAATAAGTTCTCTGGCTTATTCTCTGCAAATTTAAGATTTTCAGGTATCCCTGAGACAGATGAGGAACTAGTAGCAGCAGTACAAGCTCCCCTTACAATATCAGTCCTTCTTTGAATACATCTCTACCCTGACTGATAGAAATAAGTCACTGCAGGTAGAAGACAGTCATGCCCACCAAACACCATACACTGACTATGCTTAGAACGAATTTCACCCTTTGTTTGATAAGAACTGGAATAAGCTGGAAGACAGAAATAATCTGCCAACTCCCAAGAAATGAATGTTTGCACATTTTTGAACATCCAAGCACAAGTGTGACTTTGTCAGGGTTTTGCTTCCTCATACTCAAGATATCAGAGTGACCAGAAACATACCCATCATTGGTAATGGCTATCCAACAGATACATGTTCCTGATATGGAGTAGTCTCAGCAGAAAAACTGAAGTCATTCTTCACAAAGGTGACTAAGCAGAACCTGGAGGTCAAAGGAAAAAGTAGACAAGATAGGCAAAGGTGGTTCAGTACCACTTTGTTCCCAGTACTTGCGCAGAATCTCAGAAATTGCTTCAGGAAAAAGGTACAGACTTGGTGATTACAGACTGATTAATGGTGCCGTGGTATCTACGTCACAAGCCCTTGGAAATAAAACAAGCTTCTCTGCATACCTGCCTGATAAGAGAGGTTACTGTAGGTACTAAGTTAATTAGTTGCAGCCTGAGCAGGAGGTAGAATAGATAGTGAGATGAAACAGGGAAAAGGTGAAAGGTGAACTACTTCTTAGAGAATGAATGATGAACAAAGATCAACAACAAGATACTGATAGAAAGACTGAAGAACAAATTCTGTGCTCTTAACTGAAGAAATATGCAGTCTGATCTCCCACAGCATGCTTGAACATTAGAGAATACAGAGTTTTCTTTAACAAGTATCTCTGCTGCACATGAAAGGGAAATGGTTTAGGGTGGCAGTATAAATGTCTTTGTTTACCCTCCCTGACTTCTATGCCTTCTTTCATAAGCACCATATAGCAATAGCTCTCAAGACTTTCCCAAGCCAATCTGGCTTCTCTAAACCTTGGCATCACCACAAACTTCTTGATGTGCCAATGTAGTTGATTTTCCTTTGTTACAGACACTGAAACACTGTAAGCAATGGCAGTCTGAACTAGATTGAGGAGAGAAACAAAATGGCAGATAAACAGAAATTTCAGAAGTTATTATGAAATGCAAAAGGGCATCGAAAAGGAGCATTGTGTTGCTAGAAATTATATTGTTAGTTCATAGAAGTTCATATGGCTGTGTAGTGTTAGATTCACAAAGCAGTCTGTATCACATTGACAGAAATGTTGAACTAATTAACTCACAGATGCATTACACAGTAATTTTTCTTGTAAATTCGTAAAATCATTCCTAAGGATTCAGCCCAGTAATACATAAAACTCCATGGTTAAAATATACAGAAGTTACCTCTCAAGATCAAATAAACTAAAGTAATAACAGTAACAACTAATGTAACAGAGATACCTACAATTTCCAATGTTTTTTGCAATGGTATTTCATAACTACGTCAATAAATACTTCAAAAATGGTGCACCAACCAAAATTACTAGAAATATTTTCAGCAAAAGCTATTTTTTATCTATCCACAATAAAATAGAACCTTTCCAATCACAGAAGTAGCTGTCTATCAAATAATGAAGATTTTTTTCACCTTTGTAACTTTCTCCTAACTTGGCAAAAAGGTCCTGCCCCAAAGCTGCTTTTACACACCTCCTCCCAGCAGCAGATCATGCTGAAGACTGCAGTGCCTGAGCTCTCTGCAGAAGGATAAGTAATTCAAATTAAGATTGAACAATAGTCAGTGCCCATACTGGAGCTGGAAGTTGACTAAAGGCTTCAATCTGAGCTAACAATCCCTGACATAATTAAAAGGCTCTGCTGAGGACAAGGTGAGTCTTAAGATTCTAGACCTTTCTGCAGGGCTTTGGCGTTCACTCAGTCAAACAAAGAACTTCCTTCTACTCCAGTGTTTTGGGCTGGGTTGATCAAAAGGCACACACTGCAGAACTAAAACTTATTTCTGCTCTCCTATACTTTCCTTCCACCACTCCAGCTATGCATTTGCGCTTCTTCCCTTGAATGGGGATCTAGCAGTTAGATGATCCTTTGCTTATCAGATTCAGCCCACTGAACTGGCAAACAATCCATTCTGGAAAAACATAAATACTTTTTGGAAAGCTTAGATAGCACAGCTGGCTCAGCAAAGGGTCAGCTGTGTGCTAGGATACCTGCAAGGAGGACATGCTTTGACAGCTGGCAGGCAAAAGGAGAAAGGGCTACAATTTTCCACAGAAGTTACCTAACGGTTTTATTCAGCTGCCTCATCAAATCACACTTTAACTCACTGCTTTAAAAACTGGAAATATTTTCTTTGAAAATAATTCTTCTGGTAGTGATGCTTTTTTACTACTACTTCAGTAAGTAGAATGCTTAGCCATGCCTGAAGTGTATTTTAATTCCCATCTCAACCTGGTAGAATTTAAATCATTTGTCTCTAAGGAACAGTTTTACAACTACCAGCCTATAAGCTGCCTCGTTAGATGGAGGCTGTTGTCAGTAATCAGGCATCAGATTCCACTCAGTCATGCTTTCTGTGCAGAGAAACTGTGAAAACAATTTTGTCCAATGCTCATAAGCAGTTGAGGTGTTCTCAACATTGGGCAAACAGAAAAGCTATAAGAAACAAACTGATTTTCCCATTTAGATGATAGTCTTGCAAAATGATGCACTTACACCAGAAGCCTGACTTCTTCCTCTTTACAGGGTTGTTCAGTCTTGCGTCTTCACTGAAATTCTCTCAAAAGTTAAGAATGAGTAACAAACAGAGTTGAAAATCCTTTATCTGTCAGCAGACAAAATGTCAGTTCTAAGGGGAAAGAATATTAGAAGTTTAGAAACATAAACAAGCCCAGGCTGGAAGGGGAGATCACTGGTTCAGACTCTCAGAAAGCAAGGGCTTAAACTTCGCTGAGTCTTGAATATTTCCAGCCAAGGTGATTCAGCCACTTCCCTGGGCAAGTAACAGCAACATTCAATTGTTCTGACATTGAAAACTTTGTTTCTGACGTCCAGAAGACACTCCTCCTCTTCTCTATTGCCTCTTGCCCGTAACCATTCATCCTTGGGAAGAGCACCATCATCCTCTCTGCAACTACCTACAAAGTAATGGTAAACTTTGAGTAGACACTCCCAAGCTGCCCAAGCCTTCTATTCTCTAGGCCATAAAACTCAGTTCCTTAAACTTTCTTAAGCTGTTGAGTTCACCAGCACTCAAATCATCTTGGTGACGGTTCACGTCCAATTGTTCAATTTGCCTCTTGAACTGGGAGGACCAACACTGAATATTAATTAACAAGCAATCAGTAGTAGGGCATATTCACATTACAGATAAACCAGTCAGCTCATAAAGGTAATTTATATCTAGTATTTGAAAACTGCCAATGCTTTTCAAACATACAACTAAGGTATAGAAGATAAGAGACTTCAAGAAGTAATTCAGCACCTGCTCTGCTGAGTATTCCCCATTCCCAGATATACCTTGGGAGTAAAAAGGATTTTAACCCAGCCCTCTGCAAAGTAATAACCGTAATAACCTCTTCCCTTCTTTTTTTCCTTTTGTTTGTAAAATCAAAGAGGTCGTAAAACAATATCTGACATGCAGCACCCAATTAGGATAGAAAAATGTACAGATTTACATTTTACAGAACCTGTAAATAGGTTTACATATGGAACATGTGATGTGGGTTGGGCCTGCTGTCCTTCCTGCTTTGTGAGGCAGAGATCCAAGATCTTGCTGCTGCATGCAGAGAACGTAGATTTCAGGGCAGAGTTTCTCTCATGAAAGTACAGCAGACCAAACACAGGTAAGCACTCCCCCACCGTTCACTCCGCCCTCTTTTCTAATGAATTTCCTGCTTTTGTGGCACAGATCTGGAAGAGCTGGAAAAGAGCAGAAGGTATGTGATCGGCTAGAAATTGTTTTTGAGTCAGAATCTGGAAAACTGAGGTTCTATGTCCCCATACAAAACTCATACAATCTTCCTATGATATGTGCTTTCCAATATCTGCTGGCTTCCACATTTTACTTTCAACATAAACCTTCCTCATCTCCCTAAAAGAAAACTCAGAAGGAGGAAGGGAGAGTTTTTATTGCTGTTCTGTCCTCAGGTCAGAAGGGGAAGGAGCAGGGACAGAAGAGCTTGCATATATTTCCTTGTGATGAAGAGAGAAGTTAAAACATGACTGTTACAACCTACCAAATTTTCCCTCAGGTAAGCGTATTCTTAAAGCTGACAGTAGAAAAGGTAGCAAGAAAGTAATCTGTTTAGAAAGAACGTGCTCATATGTGGGATAAATGTTAGTGTAAACTCATGCAAGATGACTTATCAATCATAATATTTTTTGAACACCACACATTCCTGGTGTTCATTCCATATTGACTGTACAGAGCAACTGCTTTCTTTTTCAGAGAAAGGGAGTTTGGAACTAAGGACAGGAAGGGCACCGGTGTTTAGGAAAAGAGTGGTGCAATGAAGCATACCAAAGAGAAGAACCAAAGAGACAGGCTTATACTAAAATGTCTGCATTTTGCAAAAACAGATACACTGCAGCTACATCTAGAACCTAATGTAATATTATTGCTAAAATGCTACGCAGAAGACAATTTACTGAGGCAGAGAGCTCCATTAACATGGCTACATTTTTTACCATGATCTGAACTAGTATCTGAATGTTCACTAATGTGCTAGAATAAAACTTGTGTATCACTTTAATGCAAAGTGCACAGCCTCAAATTTTCATCCTAGACTTCTGGAATAGGTAACTATAACTTTTTAGATAAGCCTGCCAGTAAGTGCTGGCGGTCTATTCATGCCTTTTATGTCTTGCAACTGCAAGTCCAAGCATTCCTATTAATTCAGAATGGATTCTCATAAAATACTCTAGTACATTTACAATAGCATGTATTTATGATTAGGGCTCCCGGGCTTACTGTGCATGTTTATAGCTGCATGTTCTCATGAATTCGTGTATACATAGCATTTTGGTCACGATACCAGTAACACGTTTGCATGCTCGTGTTTCAAGCTGAAAAACCAGTGGTTTATTTTTATCTTTTTAAAATCTTCCACAGATGTCTATCTCCTTAACTTCTTATCTGTTCTCAAATATCTGCCACCACCATCCACCATACCATGTGGTTAGAAGCACACTGGAAGAACATCCGTCAAGCCCTGTTGCTTCTCTTCACTGCTGCTCTTCTCATTGGGGTCACCATGCTAGCCATTTCATCCAACATTAATCCAGTAGGCTACTTCTTCCTAGGGGTAGGTGGAGTGTGCCTGACTGGCTATTTGCTGAGTGTCTTTGTTGAGTGTTACCTGAAGAATCAGCATCGACGTGACACAAATGAGATACCTCCAAACAGTCAAAGCCAAGAAGGGTAAGCACTAATTCCTCTTACTTTAACCATCTCTCCTCAACTATGGCTATTTTACACATTGTTTTGCTGCCCTTCCCCTAGGAAATTAAACACAAAAAACATTCCAAAAGACAAAAGGGTTTTCCTGTATTAATATGGCACAGGTTGCAAATAACCTGTGCCATGGATCTCTTTTATCTTGTCCAATATTATTTTCTTCCCCCTTCAAACTGATCCACTAACAATTTCCAAGGTTACGAAGATTAAAAAAATCCAGGCTCAGTTTTTCCTCTCATTGAGTAATTGAGTCCTGCCAAACAATGAGTCAGACAAGGAAAAAGAAAAAATGCCAAGGTAGTACTGAATCTCAGGTGGATTTAGTTCTATAAACCTTATCTCCAGAGCAACTGTTCCTTGGCAAACTTTTAAAAAAGAACCTGTAACTGGGTGTGTTTCCAGTCTTAAAAAAAAAAAAAAAAAAAATTGACACTAGTAGGCCTTGACTTTGAGAGGCTCTGAATATTTCCACATCTTTTTGGCTTCCTTTGCAGGTTACTCAGTACCATTTACTTTATCCCAGTTCACTTACTATGGCTATGAAGAGTTTGACTTTATTTGTACCTTTGCTTCTTTGGCCATATAATCCAGACAATCATTACCCAGCTCCATAAGTTGCTTACAGTTATCAGACATGGGGTATTGGAGGAGTGCAAGAATGTTATTACATATCTATTTTTAGAAAGCATATAGAGAAAGAAACTTCAGCTTTGCTAGTTTTCAAACACACTAGAAGAAAACTACTATCTACTTATTTAAAAATACGACCTAAAAGATAAAGTGTTTCTAAAGTAGCACTTTTTTCTGCAGAGATTTTTCTTAAGACTTTGTTTAAATTAAATGAAAATATTTACGTTTCTTCACTTATGTTCTTAAATACTGATGAACATTGAGCTAATGTATTAAAATAGAGATAAAAAAAACATGGTTTGTTTTATTCAGATAAATAATTAGTAATTAGCAATTCTTAGTAATAAATATTAAATAACTGGATATCAAGATAAGCCTAATATACTGAATTGAACAGTGTTGGGTTTTTTCAATTTTTCTTGTGAGTATGGGAGAATGGTCAAATGAGCCAAATAGACCAGGAGGCAAGACATTAAACTGGCTGGACAAGTGAGCCAGTGCAATAGCAGAATATCACATACAATAATACCACAGGAGATATCCTGCCTCAGTCCTATCTACTGATCGTAGCGTGGTCTGTATTCTATGTTATCCAAACTACATGCCTGTGCATTAAAATAAAAATGAATGACCAGAGTAACTGACATTCTGCTTCTGTGCATAGGATGAATGCTGCCTATGAAGCACCTGCATACGAGGACGTGGTGACTATGTCAGTACCAGCAATATGGACAATAGCATCCAATCCAGGCTTAGTGCCCTCACCACTGACCGAACCTCCCCCTTACAATGTAGTTATTGAATCAACTGCCCGAGGAGAGACTGCTGTGGTAATTCCTGGGGTCTCAGTGGCATCAGACACAAGGAGCACCTCTGAGACAGACAGAGACTCCAGGATGCACTTGCAACTGGTTCTGCCCCCAAGTCAGCAGTGCTTTGTTTCAGACATCAATGAAATGAAAGGTAATGCAGATGGGTTTGAGCCACTGGAGCCACTCACTCCACCACCTGCTTATGAGAGTGCCATCAATGATGAGGTCTTTGAAGATGTTTTCCAGCCCTCCATATTATGATTAATTCCACTTTCTATGAATGCATGAATTCACCTTGATACACTAAGTTTGTCTTTCCATTCTTTGAAGCAAAGCTGAACTAGCACCTAATTTCACTGGAACCTTTTTGCACGAAATATAACTCACTGCAATACCACAATGCCTCATCTTGGCACAAGATAAGCAACGCCACTGAGAAGAACATTGTGTGATATACAGCAGCAACTCAAACTGGAAATGAACCTTCTGGGGGAAGGAAAGTGAATCGTAAAGAAAGACAACCTGCCTCGGAAAGGAGAGGAACAGAAACAGTACTAAGTAGGTTTTGCTGTGCATTACAAACAGCAGCATCACAGAGCACTGAGATCATCAACCACTCTTTCTTACTAAGAGACTGAGACTGCAGTTCCACAATTATAAAAGTTCTGGCACAACACACATTTACTCTCTGTGCTGTTCACTGCCACCCCTCTGCTGCACTCCCACCATTGCTTTAGTTGTGCCGTGGCTAAGAGGGTGGCTGTGCTCATATGGAAGTTAGCACCACCTAGTACCTACCAATTCACTGCTAACCAGCTTGAGGTTGAAAAGCTCACAGTAGGAATGGCATTACAAAATTACAGATGCTCTTCAGAAGGTTCTTATCCCACATAGCCTCCAGTCTGTGGACTGGAGGAAGACAATAGCATTTTTTTCCCCCTCTGAGAGAGGGCAGCAATGGAACATATACATATCCTCTGTCTGGACCACCAATTTTTTATGGCTCTACAGAAGAATTTATTTATGTTACAGTGCAGGCTCAAAAAGATTGTTCAAGATACTTCATTGTCATCAGAGCACACATTAGTGTAAAAAGGTCAACAACTCGAGTTCATTGTAACAAACCCATGCGTGGAGGTTTCTCTCCAGAACGTGGAAAGGACCAGCCTCTCTGTCAAGGATGTGACTGCAGCAGAGAGCACTTACAAATAGGAGTCACAAAGCACAGATGGCCTTCACCAAGACAGCTCTCATTTTGAGCCAGGTTTGAGCTCTCATCAATTAGCAGTGCTAAACAGTGTTTTAAAATGAGCTGGTTAAACTATAAGGATCTGCAGCACTAAAGTGGTTTGCAGTATGCAAAGAGACACTCAGATCTGATGAATGTCTGAGTTTCTAAAAAACAGAGAAAAACGGTCATCCAAATCTCCTTATGATTGAGAATAACCATCATCACAGCATAGTTTCCTATGACTTCATTTTTAACTCATATAATAAGCTAAAAGCAAATAAATTATTTCTTATTGCTTGATTCTTTATAGTTGAAAAAGTTGTATGTTGTTTATAAATAAACAGGAATACATCAGAAATACCTAGTGGCATTGATACTTGTGGTAACAATATTATTAAGCTTGCTAGTGTTCCTTGATGGGTTTGTTTAGATAACAGAAAGAGCTGTGTCTCTGAACCAAGAAGATAAAGAAGCTCTGCTGAGTCTTTGTACCAAGGAAACAGGAGGTCCTGCTTGGAATCAGTCACTGAATATGTAACATACTTCTGGGAAACTTGCATATGTAACACAACTCTTGGAAAACTTCTGCATATGTAACACGTTATGTATATAAACTGAAGATCTTTTGTGTAAGCTATGCATGATTGGAGGAGTACCTCCATGCATCCAGCACTACTATTAAAGAATGTCTGCTTTCTAGCACCCCAACTTGAGTTTGAGAGTTCCCTGATAGACCATCTTATGGTATCAGCTATATGCTTATTTAATAACATTGGCTTAGAAAAAGGAGTTGCAATTCTAAACCTTCAGCTAAATCTCTTTACTACCAGTAGAGATGAAGAAGCTATGATACCTGTATCATAACAGTAATATGAGAGGCAAGTTCACTGGTAGAGATGAAGTGACTTTTTTTTAAAGACTATCATTTCTCACATGCTTCCGAGCATTTTCTTTGCTTGCTGCGCGTATAAAAGTACAAACCACAATAGTACCACATAGGAATGGAGACTTTTATGGCCTAAGCTGAGCAGCCCAGGTCTTTTCTCACAGTGTCAAGCTGCTAAGAGTCAGAAAAAACTTCAGGTGACCACCACACACACACACACACACACACACACACACACAAACTAGCCAGAACAAAGACAAAAATGTCACCAGTTACAGTCGCTAAGGTTCTGTTTTCTTAATCCATAACGGCGACTAAAGCTTTCCAGTTTCTGTTAAGCTTCAGCACGTGAAAGAGGGAAACACAATCCCCACCCCCCAAGGTCAAGCCCGTCACTTTCCTCTCAGCCGCGGCGAGTCCGGAAAAGGCGGGAAGCTGTGCCGCCCTGTGCGCCTGTCAGGCCTGGAGTTTCACGCCGAGCATGCGCGCGAAGGCGGAAGCCTTAGGGCCGCGGGGAAGACGGTTCGGGAGGTGAGTGACAGAGCGGCGGTGTTAGGTCTAGCGCTGGTAGCGGGAGAGCGCGGTGCTAGCTGCCTGCGGGAAAGCGCTGTGCTAGGTGCTAGAGGGAGAGCGCGGTGCTTGGTGCCAGCGGGAGTCGGGGGCTCGTTGCTGTGTCCCATGCGGCCTCGGGAGTCAACGGTGGAGGGCCTTTTCCGCCTGCTGTCCGGCGTTGTCTTTCCCCCGAGCGGAAAGTTGGGCTGGTTAAGGATGGCTCTTGTCACAGAGTTGGGTTTTGGTTCCCGCTCTTTTGCCAGGATGCTGGGAGCATGCGGCATGCAGCGATACCACCAGGAAGCACTAAAGAAGAACCGGGTGATGCTGGCGAGAGAGCTGGTTTTAAAAGAGTTGATGGAACACATGATAGAGAAGGACATAATCACCATCGAGATGATGGAAATGATACAGGTATGCATGTTATATTCGACTGCACTGTTAGTTTTATTTCTGCTTAAGCTCAGTGTCATTCTTGACACTGGCACCGTAGTAAAATTAATGTATTTCTTACATGTGTGTTTAGTGTCATTGTGTTTGGACAGCGCATGCAGCGGCATGGGGCTTGTTTGCAACTTGCAGGAGAACTGCAAGCTACTTTTGGCCATATGGATTTTGCCTGATTTAGTAAATCATTGCCTTGTATGCTGGCCTGTAGTTATGGCAGGCTGCTCTTCATGAGACAGATGGGCTCAAATTGTCACTGGGAGACAATTTGTGTCTCTCTTTTTTCCATTTGTAAAAGCAGGAAAAAATACCGGTTTCCCAAAGAATTCTGTGGGAGTGCATAAATGAACATATTATAAACCCGCTTGCTTTGGCACTTGTGCATCTTTCACTTAAAGAATTTGTATTTCATGTGTTTTTGTAAGCTGCATGGTCTAAGACTATCGAATGACAAATACTTCCCACAAGCTTTTCTTATGCTGAGCAGTGTATACTAGAATCATAGAATCACAGAATATCCAGAGTTGGAAGGGACCCTCAAGCATCATCAAGTTCATCTTCTGGCTACACATAGGAACACCCAAAATTCAAACCCTGTGCTTGAGTGTCCAAATGCTCCTTGAACTCCAGAAGCTTGGGACCATGCCCACGGCTCAGGGGAGCATGTTCCAGGGCCCAGCCACCCTCCAGTGAAGAACCTTTTCATAATCTCCAAACTGCTCACCCCTGATGCAGCTCCATGCTGTTCTCTTGGTTCCTGTCATTGTCACCAGAGAACAGAGATCAGTGTCTGCCTCTCTTCTCCCCTTGTGAGGAGCTGTAGGCTGCCATGAGGCCTCCCCTCAGCCTTCTCTTCTCTGAAGGCTAAACAAACCAAGGAGACTCAGCCATTCCTCATACGTCTTGCCCTCCAGACTCTTCACCATCTTTGCAGCCCTCCTTTGGATTCTCTAATACTACTATATCCTTCTTCTAATGTGGCACACAGTGCTAAAGGTGAGGCTGCGCAGAGCAGAGTGGGACAATCTCTTCCCTCACCCAGCTGGCAGTGCTGGGCCTGATGCACTCCAGGTTATGGTTGGCCTTATGGCTGCCAGGGCACACTGCTGGCAGAGATTCAACTTGCCATCAGGCAGAACTTCCAGATGCTTTTCTGGAGGACTGCACTCCAGCCTTTCATCCCGCAGTCTGTACCTAGATCTGTGATTGCCTTGTTCCCAGTACTGAATCCAGCACTTGCTCTTCTTAAACTTAGTGGGATTGGTGATTGCCCAGCCCTACAGTTTGTCAAGATCTCTCTGCAAGGCAGAGAAATAATTGGAAAAATTTTTGGATTGGCCCTAGACATACAGTAATGCACTGTATAAGAAATGACTGAAGACATGCATCTTAAGGCTAATGTAAGCAATTGAGACACTATTTGTAAGGTAAGATTGAGGGTCCTGTCTAAAGAACAGATTCTGAAAAACAGAATTAGAAATTTTTGGTTAATTCAAGTTTAGATGGCGTGAACCTGATGCTAACAAGGTTTTGAAAGGAATGAAAAAAAAAACTTTTTGACTATTTTTGACTCTGTGTTTGTCAAAAGATAACGTAAAATTCCTTGTGGAGAATCATAAGGATATCTGCCAAGTCATGACAGATGCAGGCATTCTTGCCTTACATATCTCCAATCCCTAATGGAAGAGGACAACAGTAATAAGAGTGAAAATCAGAGAGTGACTCAAGAACTAATGAAGTGGTTAGTAGAGATACTCAGTTGCTGACCTGCAGGTTGGAGAGAAGAGGAAAAAAAACAGTAAATTTTCTCAAAGGTAAGTTAATGCCAAATACAATAATCATTTGGAAAGTACCACTGTATCTAACAAGTTTTAACCTGAGACTGAGAGGAGGGGAGTCTTCCCTTACAGATATATCTAAGTAAAAGAAGTTGCAGCAATACTTATTAATGGGAAATGAATAAGGAGGAAATTACAATGGAAAAGTCAGGTAAATGGAACCCTTTCTAAACAAATGTGAAAGCTTAGGTGTGAATAGAAGCAACCTGAGCAAGAGAACAGAGTGACTTGAACTACTGTTCCCGGATACAAAGTTGGAAATTACAGTGAAAACAAATATGACAGGGACACGAGGAATGCATTCACAACTGAACCAGCAGTACTGTAAAGTATGTATTGTACTAGAAATGTAGAAATGAGGGGAGTGCTTGCAGGATAATACTAATAATAATGCAATTGGAAAAAGTAGCATTCATTAAAATAAAAGGTCTTTTAAGTCAATAAACACATCTACTTCTGTGAATTTGCAATAGTCTTCTTCTCTCTGGCTCAAATGTAAGTAAAGGACTTAAATGTACTGTTAAGTTGACTTCTCTAGTGCTCTTCAATATCTTTATCAGTGACATAAACAGTGGGATTGAGCGTACCCTCAGCAAGTTTGTTGATGACACTAAGCTGAGTGGTGCAGTTGCCACAACAGAAGGTTGCCATCCAGAGGGATCTGGATAAACCTGGAAAGTGAGCCCATGTGAACCTAATGAGATTCAACAAGGCCAAGTGCAAGGTGCTGCACTTGGGTCAGGGAGGTCTCAGATGTGTATACAGACTGGGAGAAGAACTCATTGAGAGCAGCCGTGCAGCAAAGGGTTTAAGGGGATCTAGCAGATGAAAAGTTTGGTGCAAGCCAACAGTGTGCACTTGCAGCCCAGAAGGCCAGCTGTACCCTAGGATGCATCAAAAGAGAGGTTGCCAGCAGTGGGAGGGAGGTGATTATCCCTTCTGCTCTACCCTCATGAGGCCCCATCTGGAGTACTGCATCCAGGTCTGGAGCCCATAACACAAGAAAGATGTGGAGCTGTTGGAGTGGGTCCAGGGGAGGGCTACAGAGATGATCAGAGAATGAAAAAGATCTGGATAAATAATTATGTTTAAAATCAAGTAACAGTTGCACTAGTCATGTGTGGGTTTTATTTAAATTAAATGGAAGAGTAAACAAATTGCTTCTGTACATCGCTTAAACAAACTTTTGTAATCTAAGTGAAATGAAATAAAACAAGGAGCCTGAGGAGATGAAGGAATCATGGGATTTATAACCATAGGTTGGAAGGGACCTTAAAGACCATCTAATTCTAACCCTCTGTCAAGGGTAGGGACACCTTCCACTAGACCAGTTTGCTTGAAGCCCTATCCAGCCTGGCCTTGGACGTTTCCAGGCAGGGGCGGCCACAGTTTTTATGGGCAGCCTGTTCCGGTGCCTCAATACCCTGAGAGTAAAAAATTTCTTCCTAATGTATAATCTAAATCTCCCCACTTTTAGTTTAAAACCATTGACCCTTGTCCAGCCACTACTCTCCCTGATAAAGAGTCCCTCTCCATCGTTCCTGTAGGTCCCCTTTAGGTACTGGAAGGTCTTTGTAGAGTTTACCTGGGGCCTTCTTTTCTCCAAGCTGGACAACTGAACTCTCTCAGTTTATCTTCATACTAGAGGTGCTCTAGCCCTCTGATCTTTGTGGCTTTCCTCCAGACCCACACTAACAGGTCCATGTCTTTCTTATGCTGGGATCCCCAGAGCTGAACACAGTATTCCAGATGGGATCTCATGAGAGTGGGGTAGCCTGCTAGCTACACTTCTTTTGATGCAGCCCAGGATATGATTGACTTTCTGGGTTGCAAGCACATATTGCAAGCTTGTATTCGGTTTTTCATCCAGCAGTACTGTCAAGTCCTTTGCAGGGCTGCTATCAATCCAGTCATTTCCCAGCCTGTATTTGTATTCAGGATTGCCTTGGCCCAGATGCAAAACCTTGTACTTCGCCTTGTTGAACTTCACAAGGTTGGTGTGGGCTCACCACTAAAGTCTGTGAAGGTCTCTCTGAATGGCATCCCCTTTCTAGAGAGCCAACTGTACAACTCAGTTTGGTGTCATCCACAGGTTTCCTGAGCGTCACCCTTGATGCCCCTGGCCAGATGCAGTTCTGCACTTTCCTGATTTGATCCCTGACTGCTCAGACAGCGTCTCTGTTTTCAGCAAAAGCTACCTGTCCTTGTTTCCACCTTCTCTAGGCTTAGTTTTTGAGTTTGGCCAGGAGCTCCTTGTTCATCCATATAGGCCTCCTGGTGTTTTTACCTGATTTCCTCTTTGGGATGCATCACTCTTGAGCTTGCAGAAGGTGATCCTTAAATGTTAGCCAGCTTTCTTGAGCCTCTCTTCCCTGAAGGGCCTTATCCCATGATTTTATACCAAGGAAATCCCTTAGAGACCTAAGTCTTATCTCCTGAAGTTCTGAGATTCAAGCTTGCTGTGTAACCTCCTCAGTTCCCTAAGGATCTTGAACCTCAGCGTTTCATGGTGACTGCAGCCAAGGCTGCCCTTGAACTTCGTGTTCCCTACCTCCTCCTTCCTCCGTTCCAGGAGGATTGCTTATGCCCTGCTACATTGTCCTTCCAAAAGATATCAGGGTGGTGGAAGTCCCCTGTGAGGACCAGGGATTGTGAATGTGAGACTGCTCCTGTCAGTCGATAGAGGGCATCATCCACTTGTTCTTCCTGGTTGGGTGGCCTGTAGCATTCCTCAACTATAATATCACGTGTCCCTGCTCTCCCTTTAATCCTGAGCCATGAACTCTCAGTTCACTTCTCATCCATCCCAAGGCCAAACTCCATGCACTGCAGCTGGACCCTGACATAGAGGGCAGCGCTCCCTCTCATCTCCCCTGCTTGTACTTCCTAAAGAACTTGCATTTCAGTGCTCCAGTCATAGTGTGAGGTGCTAGACCAGTCCTGAAACTTATTTGTAATAATTAAGAGCAAGATGGGAATGTAGGATGTTTTAGGAAGAGCGACTGAAGATGGAAGTGTTTGAGATAGATGAAGAGCTCACATGGAATATGAAGAGTAAGCAGAGAGTCCATAGCTGAACACTGGAGAAGAATTAATAAATAGGAGCAGCTTTCTTTGTTATCCAAAGAAGAGAAAGTAAAAAACTGACAGGAATTAATTTAAATTGGTTCATTCTGAAAGATACTAAACACTATGAGGTGCAAACTGCTGTTTTTAAGATTAAATTGAAAGTCTTTCATTAATTCCTTCTTGACAGAGCATCAAATGTTCCTCCAGAACTCTGGTATAGACGTTCAAAATTGCAGATGTGATAGCTAGGGCTTTGTTTTGCTTTTAAAACAATTTGAACACTCGGTGCTGTACTGTAATTGCGAACTAGAAGATCATGTAGATCATGAGTGGCCAACATTTTGGCTTGCCTTGGCTGTATTGAGTGAAGAGGAGCTGTCACCACATATAAAAGATATAATATAGTTTATTTATGTAAGTAACAAATCTTATTTTTTTATTTTTTACTAAAGCATTAAAAAAAGCAGCAGAACGTAAAACTAGTGGGATATTTGACCTTGTTTTTATGAAACTAGTACATCACTGTCTGATTTGATGGCAGTGATTGCAATTCTGAGGGAGTTCTCAAGATGTTTTTCTGAGATTTTTCTTGAAATTTTACTCTTCCTGTGTTTCATCCTTGAAAATACTTGTTCACGAATGTATACCCCCAAAAACGATGACATGAATAAGGTGTGATTGTGAAGCAAGCGATATTTTTCTCTGGTAAGATAGGGCTAATAAAAATCTGGCAAACAGACGTGATCAAATTTTTGAGTTGAATATCCGATTGCAACTCTGTACATTCCGTTTGAAAAGTCAGAGGTAATGTATTGATGTCAACTGAAAATAGATTTAAAAAAATGATTTTTTCTGTAATCTTGAAACTTGTTCTCAAATTCCTTTATCAAAATGGAAAGCAGGGCTGCATATTTTTCTCTATTCATAGGACTGTGTTTAGCTCATGTACCAAACTGCATATAATTGTTTGCTGTAACTTGAGTTAGCACTGTGTGTGGGAACTGTTGAGTCACAGCTTGAGCCACTGATTGAGCACCTGGGGAAAAGACCCAGTCAGCCCTGGGAGCAAAGGTGAAGGCAATTCACCTATGCAACCAGAAGGAGATGGAGCCTGGCTCCCCCTCTCTTAGACCCCATTTAAGGGCTGACTGCCACTCTGAAGGGGTCTCTTTCTGGAGATCCCTTCTCTGTGGAGTTTCCTCTGTGAACCAGATCCTTAGAGATGGGTGAGCAATCCTTTTCCTCCCTTTGTAACACCTTTCTATCACGCCGGTCTTTCTGTCATTACACCTCCATTGTAACATCTTTCCACTGTGTTGATCTTTCTGATTGTTACACGCTGCAGTGTGCCCTGGTCCCATGCCCTGGTTTCAGCCTGGACAGTGCCAGTTGCATGCTGATGTTTGGCTGTTGCTGAGCAATGGATGTGCGCCTGGGGCCGGGCTGCTCGCCAGGGAAGAGCCACTGCCATGATGGAGCAGGGCAGGTGACTGCTGTAGAGTGGGCTGGGCTGGGCTGGGCTGCATGTAGCCCACAGCTGCAGTTTGAACATTGCAGATAGAGATACTTCAATGTCTAGTAATTGACCCAAACCAGTACTGAAGAGATCACTTTGATTCGGATATTTGTCAAAGATGTAAGGTATTCCCTCCTCAGATTCTGCATATGTATTCTAATTCACTAGTAAGACTTGTACATTGGGTTTTTGACAGAAGAATTGCAATCAGGATTTATAATGTAAGATCTTCATGTTGTCTAGATTATCAAGTTTGACTGAGGATGCAAAAATGAATTTAGGATGTATTAGAAAATAAAATGGAAGATGTCTATTATATGAAAGTTTTACTTCTGAATGTTTGCTGAACATTATTTGGCATAACCTGAATAACAGCAGTGCTGTTTGTGAAAGTTACCTGAGAAGGTACAGCACTTTAGGTGATTAAGGAAGTGTTCAGGAAGAAGTCAACCAAAAGCTGACTACTGTACATACAAAGCACAGAATATGAATGTTATGGAATGTTCTTAACTTTTCAGTATAACTTAAGATCCAATTCTTGAGGTCAGCTTGTATTCTTAATTATGATATATGCCTCAAAATCATAAACTATGAAGACATAAGATGAAGAAGATTAATCATCTTGAGTTTGGTATAAACAGTTGCAGGTCTACTAGAAAAGAAAAAAACAATAGCCACTTTAGAATATCAGCAGTCAATTTACCTTATTAAGTAAAATAAAATTCAGTGGACTTACTTCAAAATATACATAAATGCAACTGGTTATCTTCTGTAGATTGATAGAGAACTGTTACTAAGGTAGAGGTACAAGCATTTTCATACTTGAAAGGTGCAGGAGGGATTAGTGTATGAAATTCTAGTCAAATAGTATTCAGAAAGGTGTATTTTCTGTGAGAGGAGGAAAGGGTGCTTGTGTCCTCAAAGGGAATAAGACATTTATAAGAGGAGGCTAAAAAAGTATAACGTTTTACTTCAGCAAATCTAGATTTTAGTAAGAATTGTAATAAATAAGGAAAATAACAGGAATCTGAGGTCAAGGGACATTGTTGATAGAAAACTAAATGCTATTAGCCAATCATGAATGAACATGGCTTGAAATTTCAGAATAGGTTCATAAGCATTAGATCAAAAAGATTTGCATTCTCATTCCAAACAATACGATGAGACAACAGCCGAAGAACAAACAGGATAAATTTTATAAATGGAAACATGATGGTGTGAAAATGTTCTGTAGCAGGCTATACACACATGCGACTTAATGCTTTTTTTTTCCCCCCTGTGATAGCTAAAGTCGTGTTAGTACTTTGTTCTATGTAACTTACCAACCATTTCATAGAAAAAGAAATCTTGAAGTGGCAATTCAAAAAAAGTAAAATGAATTCCATGGGACTTGTAAAACCTGTTTCCAGTACCTAATATTTTAGTATGTGATGTTTCAGTTTTCTTAATAGGGAAGGCTTTTACAAATTAGACGATTTGTTTGCAAATGTTCTGTGACTGTTTCACAGAAACAAAAATCTGGTATTTTGATTGTTACCTTCGCTAATATATTGCTAGGTATTGCTTCATTGGTGTAAATGAAACAAATTATACATACACAGTATCTTTTTGGAATTGACTGCAGGAAATAAGTGTTTTCCTTGACACTTTCCATGGAGTTTGTGTTTTAGTACATGAGACTATTAACATGTTGAGCAGTAGTGAAAATGAATTCTGGACTTCATGTGTTCGATGAGGGTAAACAGATACTATTCAGAGAGTAACTGGAAGTAAGAGATTAGAGAGAAGAGGGTGTATTACTGCCTGTGGTTATGTGTGAATTGTTGGCTTGCTTTGTTGTCACATACTCTCTCCCTTGAGCTGGTAGGAGCAGAGGGATGGCAGTGAGGTCAACTAGGAAAAGCCATTAAATATGATCTAGCACAGCTGAATGTGGTGATGGCACATTTACATGGAGGAAAAAGATTGAGTTGTTCTGAAGCTTAACTGAAAATAAATTGTTTTGGGATTTTACCTAGAGCGTGGATTTTGTTTCTTCTTTGTATCTAGGCCAAGTCGGGGAGCTTCAGCCAGAATGTGGAATTCCTTAATTTGTTGCCCAAGAGAGGCCCTAATGCCTTCTCAGCCTTCTGTGAAGCTCTACAAGAAACCAAACAGCAGCATCTGGCGGAAACAATCTTGAAGACAGAATCCAGCTTGAGACATGGGATTGCAAGGGTACATTTAAAAAAAATAAAACATGGACTGCATTAGGGATGGGTTTGGGCACAGATACGTGTTTTTCATATACTTAGAAAAAAGAATTTTTAGATAGGACATGATGGGGTTTAGTTGCAAGTTGAAACCTGCAGTAGCCTTAGGGTAATAGAAGAATAAAATGAATTTGGGATGAAGAGAATTTTTGCAGAGAAGCAGAGATTGGTTAAGGTTGGCAGGGGACCTCTGGAGGTCATCTGGTCCAACTTCTTTATCAAGCAGGGCCATTCTGAACAGGTTACCCAGGACCATGTCCAGGCTGTTTTTTTTTTTATTACTATTTTATATATATTTATAAAGATGGGGACTCCACAGCCTCTGTAGGCAACCTCTGCCAGCATTCAGTCACCCATACAATTGTATGTTAAGACAAAATCTCTTGTCTTCTAGTTTGTGCCCATTTCTTCTTATGTCTGGGCATCACTGAAAGGAGCCTGTCTCCTTTCAGGTGTTTGTGCACAATGATGAGGTCCCCAAGTCTTTTGTATTCCAGGCTAAGCAGTCCCAGTTTTCTCAACCTTTCCTCTTACGAGAGGTGCTCAAGTACCTTAGTGATATTTTAGGCCCTTTTTTAGGCTCTTTCCAGTATGTCGCTCTCTTCTACTGGGAAGCCCTGAACTGGATACAGTACTCCAGGTGTGGCCTCACTGGTCCTAAATAGAAGAGAAGGTTCACCTCATTTGATCTGATCTGCTGGCAACACTCATAACGCAGCCCAGGATACCGTTAGTGTTCTTTGCCATAAAGACACATTGTAGGCACATGTTCATTTTGGTATCTACCAGGATCCCTAAGACATTTTCTTCAAGGCTGCTTTCCAGACAGTCAGCTCCCAGCAAATGAGATTATTCCTCCCCACGTGCAGTATATTGCACTTCTTGTTGAATTCCGTGCTGTCCATGGGCGTTCCTACATCTAACACATTCTCACTGATGTGTCATCGAGAATGTAAAAGCTGCAAAAATATGTATTTTTTTCTAAAGTCTTTTAACTTAGTGTTCTCTGAGTAGAAAGCTACTCAGTATCTGTAGTTGTTAACATCAGGTGGAAGGAAGAATTTATCAAAAATTCAGTGTTCTCATTCTCAGTGCATTGTGAAAGATGGGAAGTCTAGTAAACGTTTTATACTAAGGAAGAAAGAGTAGAAAGATATTTTTGAGCAGAGATGTTGCCTTATTAAAATGTAGAAATTATTAGACTAAAAAAATAGGGAAATCTTGAAAGCAACCAGAAGGAGGAGTTATTGGATGAAACAAGTTTTGACAAAAATTAGGAGGATGTGATACTTCATTGTAGGGTGTTCCAGCAAGGGATTTGAGTGAAGGTAGAGATGAGTGAAGAAAGGAAATTGGCATTAACAGGAAGGAAACTTACTGTTATCATGTCTTGAACACTTTAATTTGGATTTAAGCCATAGTATTGTGTTTTACGTTAAATTGTATATAATGTATAAAGAATATACAAGGGTTTTTACAAAAGTAATGCCTCCTATTTTATTATGATGGCCCACAACAACAGAGGCTGATGATGGTATGGCAGTAGAGGCTGAACCTTCCCACCAATATTCCATTGCTTTTTTTTGCCATGCGGCTGATGACAGCAGAGGGGCAGTCTGACAAAATGGCATGTTGACATGAAAGTGCATATGAAATATTGAAGAACTGAATTTCTCCATGTGGAAAAAATGGCACCCATCGACATTCATCAACACTTGCTGAATGTTTATGGGGACAAAATAGTAGATGTGAGCACAGTGAGACGGTGGATGGTGCGTTTCAGCAACAATACAAAAATATTGCTGTGAAACAGTGGGTCAGCTCCACTGGTGCAGAATTTTAGAATCACAGCATGCAGTCTCTTGTTCATCGCTGGTGAAAGTGTGTAGCTAATAGTGGTGACTGTGCTGAAAAATAGTATTTTGTAGCTGAGAATTTACTGTATCAAAAAGTGTTTTTGTGCTCTTTGTATATGTTGAAGTTTCCATGGAAACAAATAGGAGGCATTACTTCTGGAGTGACCCACGTATTATGGTATGTCATGTATTGTATGTAAATACCTGTGTCATTGTTCCATGATACCTACAGCCTTGTACTATAGAGAAAAGAATAGGTGTCTTTTGCCAGTCTTTTAATGGATTTATTGCATGTCTTGTAGCTTGAACAGCATTATGGCTCAAATCTTCCACATCCTGTGAGTGAATCATGTAATCCAAAGAGACCACGCTTGATTGGTGAGTCACACAATATATCGTGAAAACTTGATTATCAACTGTCTGGTTGGTTGCCTCTAATTTCTTAATGCTCTCTTATCTCAGTTTTAGAAATAAGCTTGACACCACTTTGCTCATCCTAAGAATAGAAACTTGACAATGAACTGACTGTATTATGATCAGATATAAGAGGCAGAATTAGTCTGGAAAATGACATTTAAATAGCATAGTGGAAGAGAGAACCTAATTAGTTAGCATCATATTTATCCGTGTAGGAAATTTCATTGCTTAAACAGAATGTGTCAGCTGTAAAATTTTAGATACTCAAGAATTTCTTCTTCATTTAAGATGTGCAATAGAGTGCAAGTGAGCTAGAACTGTGGAAGACTGATTATTGGCAGTATTCCAACTTAGACTTTTTTCTTAACAAATGATTTTTAGTACGAGGCATTATCTATGTAATGTCAGCTGAAATGGATAGCTGTATCTTCCATTGAATTCAGCAAGCATTTGTGATTTAGGTGAGGGAGCTAGTTGTTGGAATGAATCTCCTTGTTAGTTTTTATGTTACCTTTAGTAACACCTGGAGAGTACTCGTTTACCTTAACCACAACTTTAGTGGTGTGCTGTTTACTTCTAGGAGCTCTCTCTGGTACTAAAGATCAAATGTATAGGTTTGAAAACCTTGTTGGCTGGTTGGTTGGTAGTTTTAGGTATGAAGGTTATCGTTTTTTTAGAGAGTATGTGTTTTTCCAGCTGGGAAAAATGCTCAAAATGCTAAAAAAGAATTTCAAAAGAGACCGTGAATGCTAACTCACTTTCTTCAGGACAAGGGATTGAGTGTTTCTTAATGTTAATTCATTGATTCTCATTCCCCTTGTCTGCTGCTGACCAGAAATAAGAGTTGTTCAGAGACAGATAAACAAAACAAAAAGAGCATTGCACTTTATGGAAGTGAGAAATATCTAGTTTCATCACTAATGCATCTGTTGAGCATAAAATGAGAAATGAAATTGTATCCAGTGAGAATGGGAGTCTTTTATGAAAGGAAAAGCACTACTCTATTTGAGTGTTTCTAGTAATAGTTCATCAGCATAACTGGAGAATGAATGAGATACTGTACAAAAAGGCAGAAAAGCACACTGCTCTAATTTTTAATATAAATTCCGTTTTTATACTCCGTAGAAATAAATTTGCTAGGCCTTAGGTTAATCTATAAACAAGGCAGAAAATTAAAATCTGTTACCAATTAGAAATATATTGGAAAGGTATATTTTTTTATATTCCTTTTTTTCCCTGCTATTTCATTGCATGTGTTACATCCTTGATCAAGGAAAACGTTTAGACATACAAGTACTGTAAGACATGAATATGCCTTAGACCACGTACTTATGAATTTGCAAATTACTACCTTAATACAGAGGGTTTGTAGTTAGAATTTTTATTATTTATATTTTTATTTTGCACAAAACTAGTGGAACGTTCTTTGGACAGTGGAGATGGTCCTTTGATTCCTCCAGTGAAGCACTGCACTCCAGAATTCTATCATGATCACCAGCACTTAGTAAGTAGCTGATGGAGAAAATCTCCTTAAAAGGTGAAATATTTAGATATATCAGCTGATGCACACTAATAACTGAGTCAAAACACATACTTCATTATGGGTACACATTAGTGTTATGGTATTTATGTATGACTCTGCAAATAACTGTACAATATTAGAACTGTTTTTCAGCTCACAGTCACAATCCTGGCTCTTGTAATTGCCAGCTGTATTGGAAAGAGTCTCCTTGGGTGCAGAAATGAGATCAGGATTCTGTGCAGTAGTGAGCAGAACAACCTGAATTTCTAATCCTTTTACTTCCCTTCAGACATAGCTAGTCATAATTATTTTTTCTGTTAGTTCCATTTGTAAAGCATAGATTGTGGTGGTGTAGGCTTAAGGAAAACAAATCATTTTTTGTAATAGTGCAAGCACTTTAGTAGGATTACACTACAGCTTAACTCTTAACTCTTCTGTAACAGGTTCTGTGTTGAGTAAAACATATTTTTCATGTTTTGGTTTTTTTTTTTGTAACTGTTGGGGAGACCTAATTTGCCAACATCAATGTGAGTCTAGCTTAATTTCTTTTTATATCTGTGTCTGGTTACACTGTATTTGATATGCTTCTTCAATATTAAATTTCACTTCCAATTCACAGGGATGTTATTACCAATTTATTATTAGTATGTTGTTAGAGTGAAAGGGGCAAGGTGGTTTTGAAGACACCCTTCTTAAATTAGTTTTTTTCCCTATTAACTTTTCTTGTCATCTTCGTTACTTTGAAGATCAGTGATTTATTGATCCCTGCTGCTAAAGTTGCACTCACTCACAGGCTATTTTACATCTCTTCTTGCTCCTAACCACAATTAAGAAATGTTAGCTAAGTTTTGCTTAATGTTTTCCTAGGGTGAGTATGACAAAAATATGTTTGGCTGTGCTGGGGTATGTGTGGAAGAAGAAGGAGAAAACCATTAGCAAGAGTAACTCAATTTGAAATCCTTAATCTGTCTTCCTTATAAAACAGGAAATAATGCAAGCTATTACAACATCTTTTTAATGGTGTTGTACTGTGGAAGCTTGCAGAAACAGTTGCCTTTGAGACCTTTTGCAATATAAACATTTGCTAAATTAAAACAACAAACCAATACATTTTCTACCTCTACTGTTTTTGTGCCTTCTCAAACTAGAAATTCTACATATCATTAGTAATCAAGTTGGTGTATAGGGACTGGTGTTATACACAGACTCTATCATTTCCTTCTATAGTCTAAATATACCAATTTTAAATCTTCTTCTCAGGCATACAAACTGATATCAAAGCCCAGAGGCTTAGCACTTATTCTCAGCAATATCCATTTCAGCAGTGAGAAGGACTTGGATTATCGTTCAGGTGGAGATGTTGACTGTACTTCCCTAGAGCTGCTTTTCAAGCATCTTGGGTATCAAGTGACTGTCTTTCATGATCAAAGTGCGGAGGTAAGGGAGATTCTACTACTACTACTTCAAAACCAGTATAGCTGTGTTTGTAGCTGTTATATGAGGATTTTAAGAGGTGTGCTTTGGTTTAACTAAGCTTGAATGGGAAGATGGGAACAGTCACTTGTAAATAGAAAATGTGCCGTAGCTTACCGAAAAAACATGAAGAAGCTTGAAAAGCAAAGAACATATGGTGTAAAGTAGGGTCACAAAGGACCACGAGAGATACTACTGTACTCTGACCCCCTCATAGTAGGAGGGGTAAGATCTAGAACTTATCTGGCATGTGTGTTAAGGCTGCAAATGAATAGGCTCCAGTTAATATAGATAGCTTTTTAAAGTGCTCTGCTATCCTAAATGTTATTCTTTACAAATATTTGACCTAGTCTTTGCAAATTTAAGTAATGTTTTCTTATCCTTTCACTGTTGGAGCAAATTTCACTCTTTCAGTCTGCTTTGCTAGAGAAGTGGCTGTGCTTTCCTTAAGAAAATTGATAATATTTTATGACTGACTGAATTAAGGCACTCTTTTTTTCTCTAAAAATGCAGTTGCTGCCTTTTCCAGCTTCATTTGCTCTTATTCCTTCTAAATCACTGTGAAACCAAGTGGTACAGAACCTGCTAAAAAGTGCCTTATTCAAGAAGGCAACTTTTGCTACGTTATGATAAGGCTTTCAGTGTCTGAAGTACCAGAGTAAGCGTCTGTTAAGGTGCTTCAATATCCCAGCCAGACTCCAGTGTTAGTATAAAACCTCTGTAAAGCAGCAATTGCTTTCTCCTTTGTTAAATCCGTATATACCAACACCAATATTTGCTGTGTCCCCCACCACTGACCAAAATGAAAGAAGTCATAGAATCGTATAATCACCAAGGTTGGAAGAGACCTCCAAGATCATCCAGTCCAACTGTCTACCTACCACCAGTATTTCCCCACTAAACCATATTCCTTAGTACATCTAAACACCTCCAGGGATGGTGACTCCACCACCTCCCTGGGCAGCCCATTCCAGTGCCTGACCACTCTTTCAGAGAATAAATTTTTACTAATATCCAACCTGAACCTCCTGTGGCTCACTTGAGGCTGTTGCCTCTCATCCTCTTGCTGGTTTCAGGGGAGAAGATGCCAGTCTCCACCTTGCCACAACCTCCTTTCAGGTAGAGAGGTGTAAGGTCTCCTCCAGAGTAAGCAATCCCAGTTCCCTCAGCTGCTCTTCAGAAGACTTGTGTGACAGACCCCTCACCAGCTTCATTGTCCTTTTCTGGACATGCTCTGGGGCCTCAGTGTCTTTCTTGTAGTGAGGGGCCCAAACCTGAACACAGTACTCAAGGTGCAGCCACACTAGAGCTGGGTATGGAGGGACGATCACTTCCCTGCTCCTGCTGGCAACGCTATTTCTGATGAAAGCCAGGATGCCATTGGTCTTCTTAGCTATCTGGGCACACTGCTGGCTCATGATTAGCTGAGCATTGACCAACACCCCCAGGTCCATTTCTTCCACGCAGTCTTCCGGCCATTCTGCCCCAAGCCTGTAGCATTACTTGGGGTTGTTGTGGCCAAAGTGCAGGATCTGGCACTTGGTCTTGTTGAAGTACATCCCGGTGGCTTCAGCCCAGCCACCCAGCTTGTCCAGATCACTCTGTAGGGCCTTTCTATCCCCAGACAGATCAACATTTCCCAACTTAGTGTCATCTGCAAACTTACTGAGGGCACACTCAATCCCATTGTCTAGGTCATCAATAAAGATGTTAGCAGGACAGACCTCAGTACTGACCTCTGGGGAACACCACTCCTGACCAACCAGTCACCAGTTGGATTTAACTCCATTCACCAGTGCTCTCTGGGTCTGGCCCTCCAGCCAGTTCTTTACTCAGCAAAGAGTGTAACTGTCCAAGCCGTGGGCTGCCAGCTTCTCCAGGACAACACTGTAGGAGACAGTGTTAAAAGCTTTGCTGAAGTAGAAGTAGATCACATCAACGGCCTTTCCCTCATCCAACAGGCAGGTCACATGATCACAGAAGAAGATCAGGTTGGTCACGCGGGACCTGCCTTTTGTGAACCCGTGCTGGCTGGACCTGGTCCTCAAGCTGTCCTGCACGTGCCGTGTGATCTCACTCAAGGTGATCTGTTCTGTAACCTTCCCTGGCACTGAGGTCAGGCTGACAGGCCTGTAGTTCCCCGGATCCTCCTTATGACCCTTATTGTAGATGGGAGTCACATTGGCAAGTCTCCAGTCTTATGGGACGTCTATGTTGCACCAGGAATGCTGATAGATGGTGGAAAGCAGCTTGGCAATCTCAACTGCCAGCTCCCTCAGCATCTGTGGGTTAATCCCATCTGCCCTCATGGAGTTGTGACAGTCCAGGTGGAGTAGCAGGTTTTTAGATGTTTCAACCTGAACTGGGGGGGGGCGTTATACTGCTCCCCATCCCAGACTTCCTGATCAGTGTGTAGAGTTCCCCAAAAATAATTGGTCTCACTTTTAAAGACAGATGTAAAGAAGGCACTGAGAACCTTGGCCTTTTCCTCATTCTCAGTGGTTGTATTCACTGCTGCATCCAGTAAAGGATGGAGATTGTCCTTAGCCCTCCTCTTACTGTTAATGTATTTGTAAAAAAAAGTTTTTTGTTCTCTTTTACTATAGCAGCCAGGTTGAATTCAAGCAGGGCTTTTGCATTTCTAATTTTCTCCCTGCATATCCTAACAGCTTCTTTGTACTCTTCCCCAGCTGTCTGTCCCTTCTTTCAGAAGAGGTAGACTCTTTCTTCCCGGAGCCTCAGAAAAAGTTCCCTGTTCATCCACACTGGTCTTCTTCCCACCAGCTCGTCTTAGGGCACAGAGGGACAGCCTCTCCTGCGCCTTTAAGGCTTCCTTCTTGAAGAGTGTTCAGCCTTCCTGGGCTTTTTTACCTTCTAGGACTGAATCCCAAGGGACCCTCCCTAGCAGTGTCCTGAATAGTCCACCTTCTAGAATTCTAAGCTAGCAGTTTGCTGGCCCCCTTCCTGACTCCACCAAGAATAGAGAACTCTACCATTTTGTGATCCTCTGCCCAAGACAGCTCCCGACCTCCACATCTCTCACCAGTCCTTCTCTTTCTGTGAACAGTAGGTATTAGTGGGGTTAAGTCCATGTGATTCCTGCTAAACAATGTTATACTTAAGACTGAGTGATACGTAAAAGAATAAGTACTTTTTTCTCTACATTATAGAACAGATATCTTTTGTCCTGCAAATCTGATGTATGTAGAATTTATTCAGTAACAAGAGAACCATGGCTTAGGAGAACCTAAGCCATTCTATGATCAGTATTTTTCGCTGCACATTAACTCATTTTCCCTTGTAACTCTGGGAAACAAAATAATTTTTCTCTCTTACAGGAAATGGAGAGTGCATTGGAGAGATTCTCTAAGCTGCCAGACCATCAGGATGTGGATTCCTGTATTGTAGCTTTACTTTCCCACGGTGTAGAGGGTGGGGTTTATGGCAGTGATGGCAAGCTCCTACAGGTATATTTACTGCGTCCTGATGTGTTGTAGATTACATCTTGGAAAGTAACACTGGAAAGAGGAAAAAAAAAAAAAAAAACAGAAGGGGATGGGGAGACTGAGGATTTACTTTTTTTTTTTTTTTTTAAAAGGCAAAAATAAGAGCTTGTGTAAAGAAAATGGCAGCGATAGCTATGAGAAGTCTGTAAGATAAGGAATGACACAGATATATGTTAGATGAGAAGTTGTTACCCCATTCTCCATACCCCATTCTGTTCACATATACATACTAGGTAAAGCACATGTCCTGAAACTAATAGGAGCCCAGAGCGGGGAGGTGGGAGGATGTTTGTCACGCAGTGAGTTTGGAGATAAAGGGGAAAACATCAAGAGTAATGAGGTAATAACCAAAATATGAGGAAGCAAAGTGAGTCTGGGTTTGTCTAACAGTAGTCTGCAGTAAAGAATGTTTGGATTTCTTTCTCTTCTCTCAGTTGCAGGAGGCTTTCAGGCTCTTTGATAATGCAAACTGCCCCAATCTCCAGAATAAGCCCAAAATGTTCTTTATTCAGGCCTGCCGGGGAGGTGAGTGCCTAAATACTAGAAGCCGTGATTTGTCACCCCATTAAGGCTCATTTTACACAAATGCACACGCTCACATTCAACTTGCTGTCAACTCTCCTCTTTGCTTCTCTCAGGTGTAAGTGGGATCCATATTCACCTCCCTCTGCCCTGCTGCTGCCACTGCATCTGTTGCTCTGTAAGTGTCTTCTGCTCTGCATGAGGTGTGTGCATTGACTTGCAGACCACAGAGCACCTCAGAGACGTAAAGCTCTATATATTCATATATATTCTATATGAATTATTAATATATGAATTATTAATATATGAGTTATATAACTCATATATAAAGACTTTCTCTTGTTATACCTGCAATAGGAGGAATGGGGCTTATGGTGCATCAAATTACAGCACAGCCTGAAGCAGTACACTAGCACTTGAGTCTTGCCTGAGTCCCTGTCTCTACCTTGATCCTGGATATGTTGTTTCTTCTGGTGTTGTCTCATGAGCTCTCAGAGTCAGCTGCTACTTTTTCTTTGTTTCCTTTTTCTTTAATCTGTCTCCTACTTTCAACTTTTTTCACATGCTGTTGCAACTATCAAATTCCTGTAATTCTCATAAACTTGTTATTTTTCCAATCTATGTGTTCCTATGATTTTCTTCTTAATTCTACAGTTCATTTTTCCTCCTACTGTAACTAAACTGACCAAATTTCTCCCTTTGGATGGACTTTTACAGATAGCTGTGAAACTAGGAGTACTCCAAAGAGAAGTTCTGTCTTTAACAGCTTTGCTTTTTTTTTCTTTTGTGACAGAGAAATTCTGTTTTCTAGCTTGTATCCTTTTTCCCCTTCTTTTCTTTTGTTCCTTGCATTTGTTTCCTTTTTTTTCCCCCTATTTTTAGCTGAGGTTTATAGTTTGTTCTATATCCAAGAGCATGTTTCATTCACGTGTTACCTACCCATGTTTAATCCTAATGCAGATGTAAAGTCTACATAAAGCATTGTGGGTATCACAAATGTTTGGTCCTTTAAGCATTTGGGAGTACTGTAATATGCATCTTTGCCAGTATGAATTTAATGTGATTATATTTCTTATGTTATTGAACCTTTAAATATTCTTCAACAAATATGAACGTCCAGCCTATTAACAGCATGAAAATGAGTTAATAAGCCAGAATTGACTGCTGACCTAAATAGATAATAAGGTTTATCTGACTGTAATGTTACCATGATGTGTCTGTTCATGTTAACATACCATGCTTGTCCTTCCTCTTTCCAGAAGGGTTTCAGTAGGGAAAGAGTGAGAGTCATGCTATGCAGGATGCTGTAGAGCTGGGATATTACAGTAGGCAAAAGATTGAGACTTAAAATTGAGACTTAACTTAAAATGCTGCTTTAAAATAAATAAAATAAAAAAAAAACCCTGTATTTCAAAGGCTATATAAGTGGTGTAGACAACTTTAGATTAGTAGTCAGTGTCTCTGTGTAACCATGCAAGTTAGCTGGACCCAAATGAAGCTAAGTGAGAAGTGCATAGGTTACTCTTTTTCCCTAAGCTTGTGTAATAAGCCTTATCTGTCCTCTATTATTGAAGCATTTTTAAAACTTTTTAAATCTTTAGATAAGAAGTATTTAGATGGTCTACTTCATTTCCAAAGGACCTTTGGCACGTGTCTGATAAAGAATTGAAGTAGTCCACTTAAAGTCAAGGATCAAAAGCCAATGGTGACAGAAAGCAGTGGGAAAAGACAACTTCTCAGATTTCACTGTGACATAAAATGGGGCTTTAAAGCCATTTCGCATCTGTGTTTAATATAGGAGTTCATTCAGCAAAATGAAGAACTGCTGTAAATACTGACAAATGTGCAGTTAACAGTTATTGAAGTCAATTAGGAAAAGAAGGTCTAGGAGCTTCAGGGAAATTCTAACGACTTGGATGAGTGAATGGCAGTTACTGATGATACAGATTAGAGCTTGAGTATGCAAAGTAATATCTTGACAGGGTTAACGCTTTACATTTTTAGTAATATTGTTGACAGGGGTGGTGAAGACAAATGCACGAGGAAGACTTCTAATTCTGAATCTTTAATCAAAAAAGCTTTGACTTGATACGCTGTGGTAGTGTGAATAATATACCTTGACTATAAAATTACGTGCATCTTATCTGAAGTAACATACACTGTGAGCAGTAGTCTAAAGTTTTAACATGACAGAAAACTAAAAGAGTTTGGAGAAGTGTGATAAAAGGCATGAGGGAAAAAAGTGTGGTTAAAAATGGAAAAACAATCCATTGCTACCTTTAAGAGAGGAAGAGGGAACGTAATGGGAGTACACATTAAATTTTAAGCTGTGGTATAGAATGATAGGGTACATGTAACCTGTTAGACAGTCACACTCCTCTCACTGTTCCTTTCATTTCTGAGGAGCAGAAGAACCATCTTGTTGCCGTATGAACTGACAGTCTCCTGTGGATAGTTACAATATGCAACAAATGCAGTTGCCTGTTAAAGGATTAGAAATCCAAACACATTTCTTAGGCACAACATAGCAACAGAAACCTACTGCTGTCATAGCAGGAAGGCCACTGAAGTGAATACTTATGTTTCCTAAAACTAGAATCTGATCCATGCTGTTAGGAAGTAGAACAGTAGATTTTTATCATATAATACAGGAACAAAAGGGCAAAATTATATAGAAAGCCTGTAAAATATAGTTTTATTTTACTTGCAACATAGCTGGGCTGTTAATGTTACTGCCACCTTTGTTAGTGTAGATTACGATGGAAAGTCTGTGTCACTTAAAGAACAACTTGAGGCTATCTAGAATCATCATAATACATACTATTGAATCCTGGAAAGGCTGTTAAATATTCTCCAGGTTTTAAACTGTATCTCCATGTGCTATCAATCTCTGTCTCTAGTGTTTGGGGTGAAATTATTTTTCATTTTTCCATTGCATGTACAATGGTTTTGATCGAAGCAAGTGATATGATAGTCAGAATTTTGAAAGTGAGGTATTTGGTCAGTATTTTCTTGGATTTAGACTGTAGCAACTAAAATTATAGTTCTCAATCAGCATGTAGACTAGCAGTCACATTATGTTGAGCAGGTTCAGCAATTGCTGGTATTTGTATTAGTTTGTGTGGAAGAGCACTCAGATGAGTTTTTAAAACAGCTGAAAAAGCTAACAGCTTATGCAGAAACTGTCATCTTGACAACAGTTGTGGCATTGCTGACTGGGGTGCAAAAGTAAGGAAAACAGTAATTCAGGATAATATTTTCTTTTCTCCCTCTCTTATTTATTGCTGCACTATCCACCAGATGAGACAGACCGGGGAGTGGATCAAAGAGATGGCAAAGAACGGTCAGACTCCCCAGGCTGTGAGGAGAGTGATGCAAACAAGGAAGAAAACCTCAAGCTGCGTCTGCCTACATGCTCTGATATGATCTGTGGATATGCATGTTTGAAAGGTATTGGAAAGAATCTTCTTAGGGTCTGAAGAGTCTCTATATGTCCATCTTCCCCTGGAACTTCATCATACATACTGTTTCTTCTCAGGCACTGCAGCCATGCGCAACACCAAGCGTGGATCCTGGTATATTGAGGCACTCACCACTGTGTTTGCAGAGGACTCCCGAGACACTCATGTGGCTGACATGTTGGTGAAGGTCAGCTGTAATGTCTTTCCTTTCCCACACTTGCCTAGTTTCTGAAGAGCCTTCAATTTCTTCAAGTTGCTAGGATTAATATACTCTTTAAGCAAATGTTGTTGCCCTATTCATGGCAAAATTATTACTTCTTTCCTCATTTAGAAAGATAATTGTATACAGTTCCACAGTAATTTAATAGAAGTAAAAAATGCTGGGTTTCTTTGGTTCCTTCCATTGCACTTGTGTTTGCCACATTGTGAATTTAGGAGATTAATCTAACTTGCCAAGCATCACTTTTCTAGTATAGAAATAGTTTACTTCTTCAGGTGGATTCGGCCTGATCTGGCTCAGCACATAACAGCACAAGCACTTGTGCTCACGTAACGGGAAAATTAAGAAAATGAGAGGAGAGTGAAGACTGCAGCGCGCACACAGTAACTAGAGCTGCACCTTAGTTCTTTACCCTTCCTGTAGTTTAGAAAGGCAGTATACTGGTGACTAATTAATAAGATAAACAACAGTTTTTAAGTAAGAAAAGCAATGACACTTTGTCGTCTTAATCCTTTCAATCATTTTACTTTTTTAATCTTATGTTTAGGTGAATAGACAAATCAAGCAACGAGAAGGTTATGCCCCAGGCACAGAATTCCACCGCTGCAAGGAAATGTCAGAATATTGTAGTACGCTCTGTCGGGACCTTTACCTGTTTCCTGGCTATCTGCCAGGAAACTAACCCTACCGGCTCCACTGGAAGAGAGATACTGCCAAAGCTGAACTGAGTATGGATGTGTACATTTCTGTTCTCACGGGCATGTCCTCAGATGCCAACCAAGGAATGCTCTTCTACGTTTGGCCAGTCCAGTTCTTGATGTCTTTTACTAAAATAATGTGGCAGCTCTTTGTAATCTGATTTAGTTCAGAGTTGAAAATATTAATATGCTGATTTATTTCATATGTATGGGTGTTGGTGAAAAGAGATCAGCACTATATCTGGGAAAAAGTGGGAATATCCTTTGGAAGGAGGCATAAGGACATTTCTTAGAAATGTGAATGTGAGAAGAGAAGTAGACTATCCATACAAATTTTAGAGGAGATAAGCTTTTCTGAGAGGAAAATGATTCATAAAATGCTACTTATTTTATGCTTTTATTTTTTTTAAAGTACTTCCTGGCCAGTTCTTCATGCATGACAGTCAGATCCTGTGCACGGTGAAGGAAAGTCCTGCTCTCTAAAATGGAATGTTGTTTTAAGTACTTGACATTTACTGTCCATCTTGGTCACTTAAAGTCCATTTTTGCACATTTTTTTTCTGTAGCCATGTTATCAAGAGTGCTGCAAGACATCCCAGGTTACTAGAAAAACAAATGGAAATTCAGTGTTTCTCACACAGATCAGTGAGTGTCATTTAAATGCCCCTGAAACAGTTTTGAACCAGGAAATTCTAGATTAGCTCCCCCTTCGTCTAGGAGTGAACAACTGGATAGAATATTACTTTAAATATTTTGTTTGCTCTAGTACTTGTGTGTCACAACAGGCATGGTATTCAGACACTTCACCAACTTCTCAGGAGTCTATAAATTGCCCTGTGTAACTGAATCTGAAATCCTGCAACCCTGTAGATAGGGCTCCTATATTTTCTGTTTAATGAAAATATTCAAGGCAGTTCTTTGTAGTCCAAGCATGCTGCTTGGATTATTGTTCACTGGCAGTCTTTCATTTAAAAGGGAAGAGTTTCACATTATTATTCTGATATGTGGTGAGTTTTCTTTCTTCAGCCATGATCACTTGAAGCTCTCTGTTTAGCTAATATTGTTTGCCAAATGTCATTTTGACTGGTCAGTCAGTAATGCTGTGGCATAATCCATCACTTTGGAAATTTCACGTGCATTCTCTTCATACTTGCCTCTTCCAAGTTGCAGTTACTCCCATGTGATGTGGTGTGGGGAGATGCGCATTATTCTCTTCTGTGGTAGCCTAAATTCTGATATACTAGGTTGTGTTTGGGCTACAGTCTGCATTCTGGACTCCCTGTCTTCTTCACTCTACAGCAATAAGGTGGCATAGGACTCTTAATGTGTAAGTGCATTTGTTTTTTTTATCTTTCTTTCAGGATAGAATTATGAGCACAAAGGGATTGTGGAAGGAGTCTGGAAAATTAGGTATGTTCTTTTCTATTGTTCTGCACAGGAAAATGAAGGCTGTTTTCTCCAGTTGACAAACGTTCAGCATTAAGTTACATCTTGCGCTTATCTAACACACAGCATGTGATAAATAAAACAAGAAACATTCCTGCCAATTGTTGCCTTACTCTGAAGAAACCACTGTAGGGGTCGTTGTACCTCCCTGGTGTACAAACGCTTCCTTCCCCAGTGCTCCCTCTTTGAAGTGCTGCAATATTTTACAGATGTTTAGACTGATGAAGTAGTCTGCTCTGAAAGATTAGATTTCTGTAGAATTGCATCAACTTGCATTATCACTGCCACTTTGGTATTACTTTTTATATACTTGCATTTTACTGCCATGAGTTGTTAAAATAAAGAATTCTTGTTTGATTAATCTGTGCAGTTTCATCCATTTGGAGGATTATACATCTGGGTAGAAATAGAACTTCTATAAGGAGAATTTTGCATAATTTCTTAAGGTAATACCTATCCGAGGCACTTTTGAACTCTTGGGCAGAATCCTGCTACTTGCTAGCTGTAACCAGTATGGGCTGCTTGTGGGGGGAAGGACCCAGAAAGGAGATGAAGATACAATGAAGAAATATGCTGAAAGAGGGGGAAGATCAGGGGATCAGAGAGCTACATGGAAACTATTACCAGAGACCTTGACCTGTTGTGTCCAAGATAGGTTACGGCAAGCAGCCATGCAGCTGGCCCACCTTTAGAAATCAGCAGTAATCTCTCTGCTGGGAGTTGAGATCTAGGTAATGTACCTATGCGATGCAGGGTGGGAGCCAGCAAGTGTGTGAAATAAGATAGAAGTTCTGTTCTCATTAGTTCCAGAATAAACCCCAATATTCAGATCCACTAGAGGCTGTTATTTTACTCTCAGCTGTGACATCTCTCTTTTAATGAAAAAAAGTATACTGGTTTTTCAGTAGTACCTAATGCTGGTACAGGAATTTTAGTAGTAGTATTCAGTGGAACACGTACCCGAGATGAAACTGTTACTATTAATGTAAAAGATGTTTGTATTTTTAGGTAAGTAAATTTAAGCTACTGGCACAGTTTAATTAATGCCTTTAATAGTGGAAATAGCGAGAAAGTTCATGTGATTCATATTTTGGCTCAAAGCCAAGAGAATAAGGTCAAAAGTGTTTGTTGTTTTGTGGAAAGAGGAGTGAAAACAGTGAACGGGGTATTCACAAGATGTAGTTACAAATCTGAGTTACATGACAATCGCTTTAATTAGTGGAGCAATTCATTAAAGGAATACAGTTGTAGTAAAGTGTTTTTGTTTCCATTTGCCATTATAAAAAGTGATAGATACTCAAAGGATCTGACTGTAAAAATAGTTGTTGATCTTTCCTTAAAAATTAGGATGTACAGAATGGTTTTTAAAAAAGCATACTTTTCAAAACATCAAAAGATTTGGATGAAAATCTGTAAAACGTTTTGTAAAATAAAAAATATGCCCAATTGAGATTCCTAACATACACTGCTTGTGTTGCAGAGAGAGGTGGGCTCATACCCTGAAGATGGGTAAAAAAAAATTTCTCTGCATCATATCAGTAAATTACTATGTATTGCTGAAATACAAGCAAAGAAAATATTGTTATGTAATAGATCATCTTCATTACAAAGTGATGATGACATCAGCATATACATACTGAAAGTGGTTTCTTTTAAAGGAAAAGAATTAAGTTATAAATCAACAAGTTACATGATTAGTCTTGGAGAAACTAACATTCACTAGGAGCAAGTACTAAATCATACACGATGCTATTTGGCCTACCATTGCTGCTATTGCCATTTTTACTCAAAGAATTTTTTCTAACATCACATTGGAGTTAGAGAATTTTTTTCATCCTGGATTTTGGATGACACCTTCAACAGTACCTAGTTTCAATATTACCAGGCCTCATAAAGTGTTAATTAGATACAGTCAAGTCCCCTTTTGTCTTTGTGGCTGGTAAGGATTGAAGTTCAGTAGTGCAAGGGCTTGCATGCCCATTCTAGATTCACAATGATGTCCATGGATCCCTCAAAAACCAACATGAGCTCCCCTGTACATCCAGTACTACAGTCCAGATCCCTGGCTTTCCTAACTGCTCCATGGATCTGCTACCTGCTGCCTAGTCCAGCTTGAGGCTTGCTTCCACACAGGAGCACTCACATACTTGTCTCAGAGGCAGTTCACACTTGTGGGTCTCCCTGAATATCAAGACAGCCCCTCTGCCTTCTAGATACCCTTGACTAGACATGGGGCCTCTTACTCATTGACTAGTCCAACTTTAAGTTTGCCACCATATTGTATACATACACTCCCATGCAGACCAGGTATGGGGAAGATACTGATGCTCCCCACAGGAGTCAGCACCCAACATGTGGGCTGTGACCTGTGGTCCTTATCAGTTGCAAAGTCCAGGTTGACTCTCTCCAGAAGCTAAATGTGTAGTTTCTTAATGGCCAATCAATTTAGTGATGAGACTTCCGGCCTTTTTCATCATCTCTGTTATCCCTTCTCTGTCAGGTATGAGTGTCTGTGTTTCTGTTCGTGGCTTCACTTTCTTCATTGGAAAGATCCTTGACTGGATAACCTTAATGAAGTACGCGCTTTCACCTTTGAAACAGATTTACGAAGCATATCTTTAGTGGGAGAAACAGCTTGGGAAGTCATGATGTTGTCATAAGCTGCTGTCTGCTTTGCCTAGTTACATAGAATTTATACATTTCCATGAAAAGCTTTGCAGATAGCAGAGGTAAAGAAGCAGCAGGTGTCTGCAGAAAGAGCAGCAACCTGTTGTTTTGGGCTTAAGTGGGAAGGTTTTGGCAGCTGGGTGGGAGAGGTGGCCTCTGTGAGCAGTAAATTTTAGAATGAAAATAGAGAAGATAATTTTCAGTAGTTAAAATGATGATACTGAGTGCTGGTAATGTCAGTGAATGAAGATTCTTGGAGGTAGGAATACTAGGAGGAAGACGGTTTATATGTGGTGAGATACTGTGGCCAGGAAATCAGCAGTAATGTGTATACTTGAAGTCAAATTATGTTAAATGTTAAGGACATGATGTAATCATATAAGGAATAGTCTTCAAAGTACTGCTGGGAGAAGTTGCCCTTTCAGATGATGACACTTCTCAAAGTTGCCTCAGAAGTAAGTTGTAGTATAATTTTGCTCAAGTTGCAGGAAGATGTTGTTGTCTCTAACTTTGGTCATTTTTTATTTCAATCCTCTTTCTTCCAAAGTCTCTCTGTCATCAGCCCCCATTCTTTCTGTGGTCCCACTTCAGATCCCTTCTAAATGCAGAGAAGAGTGATACTGCCTGAGAAAGGAAAGGGAAACCTTACCTCCTGTTAATTTACTAAGCTGTCCCAGTGCCAGGGCAGCAGAGAGATATTAAAGCAGGGAAGCGCCTGCCATTTCCAAGCAGAGATTGAACAGGAGGGGGCAGGGAGTCTCTGGTTACACTCTCCCTTCTCAGTCTTTCCCTCACCAGTAACCTTCTCTCTGAGGGTGCTCTGTGGGATTTTAGCTGAAGCCTTGTCTCTGCTTCACTCCATGATTTTGCAGTGGAGAGCAGAAGGGAAGACATTGCGCTGAACACCCCTTGCTCCACAAAGGTTGTCTCTGGGGATATGACTAGGGAGGCCTCTCCAACAAAAGTACTGCGATACCAACAAACTCTGGTGAGTACAATACCTGCAGAAGGACAGAATATTTTCTACTAATGTAGAAATTTGTTCTCTTCTAAAGGGGTAAACACTTTTCTTGCCTACAAACATCCTTTCCTGCTTGTATTAGAAAGAATTTGTGGAAGTTCTGCATGAGCACGTGCCCCAGAAGTGCCTTCCTCCAAGACAGAATGAGGCCATTTTCTCTTTTTATTATTATGAAAATGGGAATCATCTTTAATCCCCGTGAATGAAAAAATTATGTCACTGAATTCACCAGATCAGGAAAAAATGTGCTAGAAAGAGTCTGGGCTGAGTTTGTAGGGACATCTGATCTGCAAAGCTTCATGGAAATGCAGTTGCTTGTTGTGAGTTGGTTTCCTTTTCTCAGACAATCTTCTCACTACCCTTCGTTACAGCTTTCGAAAGAGATAGTTAGAATTCTGCCCTGCTGGGTGTCATTGCATGCTAGGAGAGCATGCTCTTATTTGCATCTTTTAGGTACATCCTAGTGGGGTTTTGCACTGCTTTGTTTTAAGGATATTTATATGGAGATTGTTGCTTCACTTCCTGATTTAAGTATGTCAGCTTTGAGAACTAGGATTCATTGCATCTCTCCTCTGAACAAGCTGAGGGAGCAGTTTGTACTGCACCTAAGAAACCACTTCATCTGGTATTTGAAATAAGAATTTGCATCAAGCACTGCAAATTGCCTACTGAACAGCATGGATAGAATCCCAGCCTCTGAAAATGCATGATGGTGGCCTATTTGTGTCAGAGCATGCAAAGATTTTGTAGCAATGTTTGAAGACAAGACTGTATCGGAGGTGTAGAAAACATGAATTCTCCATCTTCTCTGAGCTACTACAAAGAAACATGGAGGTCTTTTCTATAGAAGATGACACAAGTGGTTTACCAAGGGGACTGTACAGTTGCTTGTAGGAACAGAAGGCAGAGGCAAAGACTGAGAGAGTACTCCTCCTGTACATGAACTAATACATGCGGATGAAGAATTTTTAGTGTGACTGTAAAGCCTTTTATGACTGACAGCTTGACTTCAAATCCTGACTTACCTAATGGATCTAAGTTTCTTAATGACCTACGTAGACACAACACAAGCACCCAGCCTCTTGGTATTTTGCTCAACTGAAAATGCTACTTATCACTTGGCAACATTGCTGAAAGAGTCAGTCATTACAGTGGAAGGTCTGAACTATGAAATATTTCGTGTCTGTTGTTCTGTATTTCTGTAGACCAACACAAAGTAGCATCCACAGTGTCAGGATTAAGTCACATTAGTACTAGAACACTGAGACTGTGAGCCTAATGCACAACATAATGGGATTTCAGTGGCCTGTTTGCACAGCATAGAAGGCTGTAAGATTTCTGGAAGGAGAACAAGAGTTCTGAGATGAAAAATTCAAACTGAGTTGGTTCCTGAGTTGATCAAATTGGTGAAGTAATGAACTGTAAGGAAATGCTGCAAAACTGAACAGAAGTGGTAGTAGAGAGAACGAGTTTGCAAAAGATGCAAAAACAAAGAGTGTGCTACTTGGGGAAAATGGCTATATTTCTTCTGTAACTGTAACAAACTCGTCAATCTTTAGACATTTCACTTTTTGATTCTTTAATTTAGAACTAGACTAGTCAGAGTGTTAAGACTAGTGCCAGTTTTCCTGCAGGCTTGTGAGAAGACATGATTAGTATTAGATTTCCTTGATTCAAAGAGCAAAATCCATATAATTTGGGTAAAGGCAAGTCTTCTTTGGCAGAATATATGTAGGTTATAAAGCAGCTATTCAGGAAAGAAAGCAAGTCAGTGTGTTCCGCAGTCTTCATTTACTCATAAATTTGTTTCAAATGTTTGCCAGTGAGAGCTTTTATAGATTCTGGACAGGACAGGAATGTGTAGCAAATGGTAGCTGTTTGATCCTTCAAGTGTCTGCATGGTTAAACTCAAAACATTTTGCTCTTCAGTTGCAAGTCACTCACATCCCAGATAAACTTTAGGATCAGAAGGCAACTATGCTACTACCTATTTCATTAAAAAGGGGCTATAAATGTAGGAGTTCCTTGATAATGATCATGTATTTGAGCTTTTCCGAATCTCAGGAAGATGAGCAGATAATTATGGGATCTAATCAGGCTTTAGTGATAGGTAGATGCTGAATCACTAACCTTGATGAAGAATGAAGTATTTCTCAAAACAAGAGAAATGAAGATCAGTTACAAGGATTAGGAGGCAGGTGAATATGAGACTGCAATTCTGGATGCAGGTGCCTCAAGTGGAACCCAGATACTTTTGAGACTTGAGTGTCTTAGCAATTTATGCCTTAAAATACTAACTTTGGGAACATCCTCCTGTCAAGCATCATCCTGATCACTATTCACTCCATATAGTCAGTCATGTTAGTTTTTTCTTATCTAGTGAAGGAAGAGTAGCAGAGCATATAAGATCAATGCCAAACTAATACTACAGACATTAGCTTTCATATATAAAAGTCACTACTCTCTGGGTACACTGGCATGTAGTCAAAGAGAGGGTAGGTCATTGCCTGGCTTCAAAGACTGCAGGAATGATTGCTGTTTTTCTCTGTTTTAGAAAATCTATTGCACTGTCACAATCCAATATTTAAGTTGCTTATGACGTCTTTGTACCTTGGGAAGAGGTGAGATGGTAGACTGAGCCGTTGCTGGTTAGCCTTTGAGGTCACAGCTCATCTAAATAAGAGATCTGATGAGTCAGCTGGCCATTTCCTGCCCTTCAGTCCCTTCTGTGATAAAAGCATCTCAGCTTATTTATATAACATGGCCACTTTATTCGGTTTCTTACGTACCAGCTGTCTTTTAACTGTTTCTCTCCCATGTTCTCTTTAAGACATTTATTTCCTGTGTCTTTTGTTACCTCTTTGTCATTTAGTCTTTCACCATTCTCTTGTTATCCTCAAATACCTTTCTCTTACTCTTGTCTTCTGCTGTGTCTCCTCAGTTTGTTTCTCTGATGCTCCTGCTCTGTACATATGAAGCCAAGTGTTAGGTTTCACAGCTGTGTTTTTCTCTGTGCCTTCGTCAGGTCACTGCTGTTGGATTCTGTTCCAAAAATATCCCATGTGATTATTTCCCTGTGCTGTCCCAAGGCAGTGGGGGGATCCTCAACAGTCCCTCCTCCTCTTTTTCTTTTTGAAGTTATTATTGATCATACACGAAGTAATGTTAGAAGGACAAGGAGACCTGGACAAATGAGGTCATGAGATTTATGCAGATTTCTACTGATAATTCCAAAGCTGGAGATGGCAAATGAGGCAGATGAGTACAGGGTTATACTCTACAGGGCAAGACATAGGCTCCTGACAGTGACAGTAGAGAAGAAAAAAAGGAAGTTGTCAGGTACTTGCTGTATGATTGACAGTGCAGGCATTTAGGAGCATCACCTACTGTTATTAGGGAATAGTTTTTAGCTTCTCATACTCAATTTTGGCAAGGGCTGGGGAGGGAGTCACCTCTTGTATACTGGCAGTATTTGTTGGCTTACAGAGTAGCCTCTGCTGAAACTAACAGATGAAGGAAGTCCATTTGCTGCCTTTCTGGAAGTGAAGCCGGTATTTAGTATCTACTGAAGCTAAGGGCTTGCTGTTCGCTTATCCACCATATCCACATTGCCCTCTGCTTCCCCTTGCTTCAGAGTTTACTGAACAATTGCTACACACACATATGAAGATCAACATTAATTTCTCTCCCCACTTCCCATTAATGGGATCACAAATCTCACCTTGTCAGAAATTTGCTGCAGGTAAGGTCTTTTCCTGGCTATATGGTACAAATGACTGAGGAGTTCAAAGGCATTCATATGCAATGTAGACATACTAGAGTTCCTCTTCACTATATGTCAGCTGGTCACTGGGAAAAAAGACCTCCAGTTGTGCTTGAATTGTGCCTAGATCTCTCCTAGTTATGGGATTTGTTAGTTTCAGAAGCCCTGCAAGAAACCAGATGTTTCCACTGTGATGCGACATCCCTGGAGGAAGGCTGAGGAAGACAAAAATGAGAGCAGGCCTTGTAACAACCAGCTTTTTCTTAAAATAACATGGACTTAATTTTTAAAACTTTTGTAAGCTGGAATACACATGGTATTCACTGACTCTGGACTAGGAGCAAGTTGGTCTGAGTGTAGATTTACTTCACCACAATGCTAGGCCCTAGAGACAAATCATGAGGCACTGTTTATAGCTGTACTATCCAGCCTACTTGAATCTCTTCCACAAACAACAAAGTAGTGCTCTGTCTGTCACTGCACAGGAGAGGTGTTCCTATCTGCCTTAGCTGTTTAAAACATGGGAATTGTAAATTGCCATATTTTTTGCTGTGGCTATAAGCTCCACTGTGAGACCTAACAGCTACCTGAAGAATTTCTCTCCAGTTTATGTTGCTAGCAGAGCTGGTATTTACAGTTCTATTAATAATTTGTCTGCCAATATTTCATTTTTATCTCAAAAAAAAAAAAAGAGAGAGAGAGAGAGATTGACAGATTAAGATGAGAAGGAGCCTCTTGCAGTATCCAGTCCAACTCCTTGCACAGTCACAGATCTCCCTTCTCGAAAGCCATGGCTGTTATCTATTGAGCATTCCCTGTGCCTCTCTGAGAAGAGTCTGGCTTCATCTCCTCTATACTGCTGGACAACTTCATTCACCTCTTCTCCTGGATGAACAAACCCAGCTCCTTCATCCTGCTCCCACAGGCTGCACATTCCTTGCTCATACTGTAATAAAATCTAAGCTTTTCCAAGAACTGTACAGACCTACAGTCCAAGAAATGTCATGACCTCTCAGGATGCTAATCAGTCTAATCCTTGCCACTGATCTTGTGCTAGCGAAAGTAAAATAACTTGCTTGTATGCAAATGGCTAAGAGGGCATCCCACATATATTTGAAATCTCAATAGGATAGCTGCATGCTATAAGTTTTTTACATGTTATTGTTCTAACAGCATGCTAGTTTGGCAGCATAGCAGATTAAAGTATTCCAGGCGTGTCTGGGGGGCAAAGGTAAAAACCACTTTTACTAGCATTCCTGGTATTTCAAAAAGCTAAACCTGTTGCTAGCAAAACTGTCAACACTGATTGGAAGTGGGGAAACTGGAATACAGAGATTTCTGCCCAAGCTGTACAGCAGGTGGCATACAAGGTACAGTATATGAGAAATAATGTCTTAATATTGCAAAGCAAATACAAAATCCTTAAAGTAAACTTGGCTACGGTTGTGAATCTATACAAATCAAAGCAAACAACTTGGGTGATCTGGACAGAAACTGGACGTAAACACTGAATAAAAGTAAGTGTTGGTGTTAATGTTTGATTTATTGAAGCAGCAAGAAGCTCCTACTGAAGTTGTTACTTTTAGTATTGATAGAACATCTTCCAAACACCTGCATGATGCAACAATAACTCTGTTGTCTTGTTAAAGCAGAGAGAAGACAAACATAGGCTATTAATGTTGGACACTACCTTATCTGAATCCACTTACTTAAATTGTTTTCATTTACCACTGAGAAGCTTACCAATCACAAAGTGATTTACTATTAAGTAACCTAGGAACCCAGATGTCACTGCTGTGATAGCATATTATGCTTTTATATTTGGTAATGATACAGGTGATACAAGTCTCCGCATTGAACTTAGGAGTGGCAAAGATTTTCCACAAGCTGTTACTGCAACATGCACTTCAATCTGTGGACGCTACTAAGGACATAACTAGGTTAACATATTTGCTTGCATTGTTAATACTGAACCATGTATCTGTACAACATTTGTTGCTCATACCTTGTGAACTGGTTGAATGTGTTGTCATTCATTTTCACAAAATATTTATAAAAGCTTCGTGAATGTTTGACTGTCATCCATGGGCATTAAGAGCAGATGAGAATACACAGCACCTTCACTGTATTTGTTGCACAGTGCAAGTGTGTGTGGAACCTATATCTTTTCAAAGAAAGCAATCACTTGCAGCTTTGAAAACAGATAAATTACAGGCAGTATGTTCTTTTCTATTTTGACAAGGAAGCAGTGTCTAAGAACACTGTTTTGTGCTTAAAAACATTATCTGTGATTAAGAACCTTCCTTGTAGACCCTCAGATTTGACCCCCAAGTTGGGACTGAAGTTATACCAATCAGTCTTAACAGTGCTGAGTCAAGCATATGCCATATCTATTCAATAGATACGCTAAAATCTTTCCATTGGGAAGATTAATTAAGAGCTAGGTAAAGTTCTCCTCTTGCCTAAGCATGTGCGTTAATTCTTCATTTGAGGGTGTACATTATAGCTGAGATGATCTATTGACTGCCACATGCAGGCGATTCTTAATGCTGCTTCCCTGACCTGTGGTGAACTCATTTAGAGCACGACGCTGAGAAGTTAACCACATAAAACCATGAGTGTTTTTCTATCAATTTACCTTCCAGAATGCTAAGGCTGGACATACCAGAACTAGTGCAAGAAGGAGAATATGGTTATCCTTTTATGCCACTCATAACTGTAAGTCATCTGTGAAGGTTGCAGCCAGCACTGAAAAATCTTGAGCTACTGTCTGTTCTCTATTTTTTAAGATTGCCTCTTCTCTGCTTTTCAAAAGTTGTCTAGAGTACTTTTACTCCTGTGACCCCTAAAGAGTTCTTTTTTTTCTTTTAACTTATATTACATATGTGACTTCATATATATACCTTATACGTACTGCCCTTACATCAAAAGATAAATGACCAGACATTGAGACTAGGAAAGTGCAATAAGGGAGACTAGGAATTTCAAGGTCTTGTGCATTATTGGCTTTTGATTACTCAGGTGCACAGCGTGACAGGCAGCCTTTACTGCTAACAGCTCAGATAATGTGGGATATTCCAACAGCCCTTTAGCACAAGCTCGCAGTCAATGTCTGCAAGAGTTAGGTATCTTTCACCCCCCATCACTAGCCTTGAGCTGCTCCATATCATCCTTATTCTTTATTTTTGTTGTTCCCTCACTGTGGGAAACTGCTCTAATACTAACTACATAGTCTATGGAGCTACCCATAGGTTTAACTGTATCGAAGAAACACCACTCTTGAAGTGTAAATCAGGACAGTTTTAAGTTTGTGAGGCAGTACTAACTACTGCCTAAAGGACCCCACTGGGTCAATCTTTGTGAACCCTGACCCACTCTTTTGTCTTGGAAGGATCTTAGGAAACAGAACTCCGGGTATCAGGCAGTTACTGAATTACTCTTTCATTTCAAAGTGCTGGTCCTGGCAAAGAAAGGGAGTTCACTCAGTTGGTAGCAAGATTCTCACTGATTTGCTAATTTGCTTATTACCTCTTGGTGTGCTGTTTCCTATAGCCTTGTTATGTTTATATTCTATTCAACCGCCTAACTTTCATTACCTTAAAAAACCTGACATCATCACAGTAAGTGAGATTTTAGTATAATGTGTTAACAAAACACCTTAAGATACTATAGCACATCATTTCCAAATCCTTTCCCAGTGATTTTTCATTCTCTCACAAAGAATTTTTATTTCCAGCACAACCCCATTCTGTGAGTATAGCATTCTCTCTTTCTCCCCACTTCTCCAGATCTATGTGCTTGGATCTGCAGTAAATGGTTTTTGTCTAAAGAGAATTAACAATCATTAGCTGATGACATTTTGCTACTGAATTTTGAAGATTGTAGGATTGACACAGCTAATTCCAGAACAGTGTGTCAGCTGACAGTTTGCTTTCCAGACTGAAATTTCTCATAGTCTTCCCACAGGCACCACAGTGTCCACGTTAAAATGGGCAGTAGGCCAGTGAGATGTCAGCAGCCCTCACAGAGAATTAGTATGTCTGGGAAGGACAACAACCCAATGTCTGTGAGATGCGCCAGTGTACAATGCAGATGCTGTCTGACCAGCAGCGGCTCAGCCTGATCTCCTCCATTTGGATGTAAGGTGAAAGAAATACTACTGAGAGGTTGTAGATTGTACCAGGTATCCGTTAGGGAGTGCTGACTTCCTGCTTTTCTGATGATATCTGCCTCTTATATCTAGTGCAGCTCTTCAGTACAGGGTGGAAGTAAAATTCATAGTTAAGGCCAGACACTCCACAGGACTGATACTGCTGAGGAAGGCCTTCTCATAAAATTGACATTGCAGACCTAGTATCAGAATACAGATGCTAAAGGTGTTAATGCACTTCCAAGCAGATCTGAATGTGCAGCAGCTGATTTAGTACACTGATCATGTTCCCCAGCACTCAAGACTATAGGTCAGGAGAGGACAGGATTGTAGTCATCAGTGTGGCAAAATTAGGTATGAAACGTGTGTCCAAGTAGTCTTGCCACAAAAGTCTTGCTTTTATGTCTTCATCCTGTCTTCGGGGTTCCTTGTAAGTAGCAGCAACACTTTGTGATCTTTGCACCCCTTATATCACCTGTGAACAATAAAGGTTCAGGGACAAGTTGAGATTTACCACAATTTCCTTTGACATCTGTTATAACCTTATCTCCAGCATGGGAATGTTGCAGTAAGAAACCCACACAATTCCTGCAAAGTTCTTCCTGTTCTCTGTAGCATCTCTTGGTATTCAGCTCTGTTCTTGGTTTTGACTCCATGAATATGCAACCTCCTTCTAACCCCTGCTCTTCCATTTCTTCTGGTGAATTCACACTCTCATTCTCTCTCTGTGCAAATGTCAATTTATTTGCCATTTATAATGGCAAATACCATTATAACACTATATAGGATCACTTCTTCATCTGAGACACCCATAAGGCAGTGAAAGTAGACAATTTTTCTCTGCCCCTGAAGCAAATAAGCTTGGCAGTTCAATTACTGAAGATCTGCAGGTACACAATGCCCAAAGCAAGGAGTGTAGCAGCCCTACTGGAGATCTTCCCCCCATCCCATGGGATTTTATGATGGGATTTTGAGTTATTTCAGTGGAAGGGAGAGGAAATAAGGTTGAGGAACGTGCTAGCCATAGCAGTGGTGCCAGTGGTATCAGCAGAGCTGTATACCAACAAGTTGTATAGATCTCTGGTCCCACAGATGTAGGGAAGTGTTCTGCCTCCTAAATCCCCTTTCTTCTTTGAATAGTGCCCTAACTGATGAAGATGAGGTCATAATCTGCCATGGTAAGGGTCAAGTGTATCTTCTTGCCAGATCAACGAGCCTCTGAATTGGAATACTCCTGTCACATTCTTGATTTAAAAAAAAGAACCCCAGCCCAGCCAGTGCATATAGCAAAGAGCAGAAACAAGGACAAGCAGTAGGGCAAGTGGGATAGCTTTTAGGGCATCAGAGGGGCCTCATGAACACCAACCACCTCCTGAAGGTCACTCCATGTAGGGTAGTGGGGCATGGTTAGAGACTGGAGTGTTGGTCGTCGTGAGAGGTGTGTTCCCACCCCTACAAGCATAGGGGTGGGCAATCAGGGGCAGGACTGAGAACTTGACACTGGCAGCTCAGTGCCTGCAGTCTCAGTGCCAACAAGGCAGTCAAGGGGCTAGGTATGGGAATCCAGGCAGTAAATGTGCAAAGGAAGAGAGTATGAAAGGCAATTGTCTTCCTATGTATACAGCCCTCTCCTTCCGTACGTGGTGTCATTTCTCCACAGATCCCTTTTTGCTGCTGTCAGTGGCAATTGTATGTCCCATAGCGTGTGATAACAGCAATCATAGCCCACAGGCAGGGCAACTGTCTGGTTAAATGCTGGCCATCTTTTTCCTTCAATATCTGGGCAGCTGGTGGCCTGTTCCCATAACAAGGTCAGAACATACTTCCAGTTTTCAAACAACATTTTAAACAGCTCCCATGACAACTTCAGGTTCTTACATTTATTTTCTAATTTTCTGCTGTGACAGAGGCAGCACTGTATGTGCTGTCATCAGTCAGCTAGTAGGCCAAATGGAATAGCTGCAGCACTTCCCTTAGTGGGCTGTGAATTTCAGTTTCCCTCTCCTAAACAGATTTTACTGATGCTTGTACCATAGAGACCTCTACCCTATTTCTCAGATGAAGACTCAAAAAAAAATTGTAAGTTGGATGAGACCTCCAGTGGTCTCCAGCCCAATGCCTTGCTGTCAACGGTTTACGGGCGTTAGGCCCGATTCCGTGACAAAGGGGACAGGGGACCCAAGGGCCCACGTCCCGGGAAAAGGGGAAAGGGGAAAAGGGTAGGGAGATGGCCCTGAGAGCAAAGAACAGTGGCAACAATCTGAGGAGAAAC